>NC_090646.1:120549044-120849044 GCF_040937935.1 Hyperolius riggenbachi | reverse complement strand
ACACCTGTCTGTGAAACAGAAGAGGGAGAAATATAATCACCTCAGGCACGCTTCCATTTTTTCTACAGTTTTCATTGCTGTCTGCGTCCCCTGTGTAGAGAATTTTCTGTCATTCTTCTCCCTTTGTAGTTGGCTAGGAAACAGCATTTTCCCAGAACTCCTGGCTTTGTGACTAGAAGTTAGGTAAATCCCAAAAAGTTACGGGTATCGCCAGAACAAAATCTAGGTAATAAAGGGCACACCTGTTCCAGTGATAGTTCGAAGATGGGATTTCTCTTCTCTTTGGGGGAAGTTTCCTCTACTTCCTGTTGTGTCACTGGGACAGGAAGTAAGGGAAACATATTTCCAAAGGCAACAGAGAGAGGTGGCCAAACACTAGTTGATGGCCACCAGATCAAGTCTTGCCCAATGACCCCTTACTGAATAAGTACTGGCATCAGCCAGCATTCGAACCCTGATCTTCCCTGTCAGAGGAGGTCCATACACATATTTCTGAGTGATGCCACACATCAGGGATCTGATCCCCCAGAGGACCTCGCTGGGCCATCGCTGACAGACGCAAAGTCAGCTGAGTAGCAGTAGACAATGCGCTCTGTTGCTATGAGGAGCGGTGCGTACGTCATGGGGCAAGCAGGGGAGCAACAGGACAATGGAGTTGTCGCTCAGGCAAGCTGATCCGTTGGCATTGCTTGTGGAGCGGCGGTCGGGGGCTGCTGTACATATGTATAACTTTCGTTTTCGACTGCCTCAGACGACTTTGCGAGTGTAATACATGGGTCGATTTGGGGCGCTCGATTCTGCACCTGATCGTTTTGCTCTCTATTCGCTTATCTTCCGCTCGTTTTTGTTATTTTTTTTCAATTCAACTCAATGACAAATCGAGTGGCAAAACGATCAAACGGCAATCGGACATGTCGGAAATTATCCATCTATCAGCTCAGAATAGACCCGTGTATTCCCAGCACTAGAGCTGATAACCAGCAAGCGATCCATAGGAAAAGCACCCTACAGGCTTTCAATGACTGCTGGCCATTGTGACCTAATGGCCTTTCTGAATGACAATTGAATGTCTGTAGGTGCAACAGTCCTCCCCCACCTCTCACCCCCCTCTGTGAGACAATGCACAACGGGAGGTCTCATAGTAGATTACATGCCTGTTTAGCTGACTACATCTACATTGGTTGGAGTGAAATCCAGCATGCTTTGCATGTCCCCCACCTTATTTATAAATACAATAGTACAATAGATCAAGTTGTTCTCATAGTTCTTTAACATTATGGTCAGTTCAAAGCAACCGTAAACTGGCTAAAATGTTCTTATTGATACCAACATCTAGTTTATTTAAGGAAATTGTACAATGTATAGCCGGCTTCACAGACAGTGTAGTGGATTCAACGGAGCAACAACATCATCAGTCTATGGGCATATTCATCACACATCCATATTGAATTGTTGCTTGCATGACTGATGGTTCATCTCAGGCCATGCAAATTGGAAGATTGAGGCAACCCAGGGCCTAATCAGATAGCATCAGCCAGACATCCCCAATTGTGGACAAGAATTCCAATATGCTTTTATTTAATCTCAAAATGTACCACTGTATGAGAATTTGATTGGGGCAAATTGAAGTACCCCCTGAGCCCAGAGCCAAGAGTGCAAGTTGTCCGTAATCTTGGGCGGCATAGTGGTTAGTGCTCTCGCCTTGCAGTACTGGGTAACTGGTTTGAATTCCAGCCAGGGCACTATCTGCAAGGAGTTTGTATGTCCTCCCCATGCCTGTGTGGGTTTCCTCAGGGCACTCCGGTTTCCTCACACATCCCCAAAAAAACACACAGATAAGTTAACTGGCTTCCCCCTAAATTGGACCCAGACTACAATGGACATATGACTATGGTAGGGATTAGATTGTGGAGTTCCTCTGAGGGACAGTAGTGACAAGACTATATACACTCTGAAGCCCTGTGGACGATGTTGGCGCTATATGAATACTAAACTAATATTCTTGTTCCACACTTTGAGCACATTTTCAGGGCAAGGCTAACATTACGCTGTACACAGATAAATCCCACAGCAGACAATGATGTATTCACAGACACTGCTGCCTTGCTAGGGACATTAGTACATCATGAGTGTGGCTCATAGCCTTTATCATACATATCTCATCAGCAGGGACAAAGGGTTAAGCGTTAATGAGCAGAGGTATTAACTCCCTGGGTGTGGACTGGGAGTAGCTGGGGTAGTGACAGGGGTTTGGTCAGGACCCGTGATCTGAAACAGGAAAGAGCACACATATGCCACTTGGAATGTATGACGCAAACTCCAGCCTTGAAACAAAGAAAAGGAAACAGCTCTTCTGGCTGAGCTGCAGAGAAAGCACAGAGAGACTTTAGTCAGAATTTGCTGACCGATATTCATGAGCAGCTGCAGTTATTTTATATGGCGGTAGCGGGCGGAGGTGTTTGTTCTATGGGTGTGAATAATAACAACAGCTTTATGGGCAGGAGCAACCCTATTTACAAATACACACAGGGTGTTTGTCCCGGGCCCGCATTCATATTATATAAGAGAAATATGTGACTAATGACTACATCACTCCAAGTCCTACACCTCTCTCACTCAGAACTATTATTGGCTGATGGCAAATGGCCTAGTAACCTACATTAATAATAATAATAATAATAATAATAATAACGAAGTAGTAATTAGAAAAACAACAACAACTTTTTGGTTATTCAATAAACATCAAAAACTACAACTTAGGGAAGGTTCACACTACTATGCACGAAAACCACGCACGTACTTTCCCTTGCATTTCTCCGGACACACAATCGTATGTGGAAAAAGGTTTGCGCTTTTCCTTGGTAGCCTAATGTAAAAGTTAAGAGAAAACTTGCAGTGTCCGAAAAAAAAACAGGCTGCCCCCCTCCCTTTTTTGCACATACAGTGCGAACTACAAATTTCATAGAATGTGAATCACCCATTGATTTGGTGTGCGGTGGTTGGTGTTTTGCACACAGATTCGTCAAGTCTGGAGTCCAAGAAAGAAACCCCAAAACACATTGTTAAAAGGAACCTTCTGCCATATTTATTTCCTTTTAAACAATACCAGTTGCCTGGTAGTCTTGTTTCCCTTCTGGCATCAGTAGTGTCAAAGTCAAGACCCTGAAACAAGCATGTGGTTAATTTGAGTCAGATTTGAGTCAGGCTAGATTCACAGTGGGACGTTGCGTTTTGATGCCACGTTAAAGTCGCACCGCAAGCTTACATCGCAACGCGCCCAAAAAGTGGCAACGCAGCATTACCGTCGCATACAGCAGATACAGTAAAAAATACAGGCAATGAAAAGTATGCTTCCAAGTCCTTACTGAGCATGTGCAAACAGTCCAACGCAGCTAATAACGTGTATAACGCACTGCATGCAGTACTTTTACTTAACGTGCAGCGTTAGACACCAACGCAACATGTGCACTGTGAACAGAGCATTGATTTTTCATTGCAGTGAGTTATTCTGCGTTAAATGCTCTTTTAACGCGCGACTTTAACGTCCCACTGTGAACTTAGTCTGAGAGTTCTGGTTCTCCTTGAGCTTGCCGGGTACTCTGTAGTAACTGATCTGCATGCTTGTTCAGGGTCTGTGGCTATCAGTATTAGCCACAGACCTCGACCCCCCCCCAAGTTTTGCAGTAAACAGTGTAGTTGTGGATTGCATTCCCTATGTTAGTCAATACTGGAAACATGGAAAATGATTGGCTGGTGAGTTCACAATGGAATGCTGAGTTCTCCCTTGCTTCAGCATACAGGTTAGCAAGGTGGGTATATAGCACTCTGTTTGTGCACAGGATGTCCATACGTTGAAGCGCACACAGCTTCCTTGAGCAAACTGAACTTTGTAAGGTGTCACAACAAGCAGAGGGAAGCATAGCATTGCGGTGGCCTTAGCAACTGGTGACACACATAAAAAGCCCAGTCAGGGGGAAATACATTATTTAACATTGACAAGTAATGCTGTGGTTGGGTAAACAGACATGAGTACTACTAGAGTGCTGGGATCTGTCACACAGCATACTGAAGCAATTACTGTGAATTCCCCAGTAATCCAAAACATGATGATAACAACACACAGTGCAAATGTGAAACAGCCAGGTGTGCCAGCCAGGGTGGTATACAGCAGTCAGACCACAGCTGCTCACTGACAGCTTGCAGTATATGAATGGTACCAATTTTGAGGCGTTCCAAGGCAGGAGCTGTATGCCTAAGAAGGTTGGTTAGCTGTGAGAGCTCCATCAGTGTGGAAAGAGCAGATCAATACAGTATTCACCTTACAGGCAAGTGCTGCTGGATGCTCAGGCACAACTACCCTCTGGGAAGACAGACAAAGCAGGGTGTACATTTAAAAAAAAACAACAAATAAAGTTGATTGAAATTTCTAAAACAAGGCAAAAAATGGAGGTGGAAGATCATGGGACAAGTGAAGAATGATGGCAAGCGGTACAGTAGAGGTATAGGAGCTTTTCCCCCAGGCAGAGGGCATCGGGAGATACTGATACATTAGATGGTTGCCCAATCTGGCCATAAACTCAGACCTGGCTGTACAGAGCCACAGTGGCTGAGCTGCCACAAGAGGATTAGAATCCTACAGCCCACAGAGTCACACAGATAAAGCTGGAAAGCATATCAGTCAGCTCTGAACACTAGTACAGTAGGTGGAAATATTTACTTTGTGAAACATCTGCCTTCTACCTCAAAACTCCCTGGTGTTGCTGTGTGCAGCCTGCTTGCCTGGGTCTTGCGGCAAACAGCAGCTATACCACTTCCTCTGCCTTTAGGAAAGAGTTGGCATTTTGGCACCTACTCACAAAAAAAATCTGCAAATAATAACAAGACTTCTAATGGTCATTGTTCATTATTACACTCCAATCGTTTTTCTGATCGATTTTACGATCACTGTTATACAAAAAAAAGGATCATAGAAACAATAGGAATTCAGATCAGATCTGTCAGAATTTATCGATTCGACCCATTTATCTGACGGGAAATTGCATGATGCGTACCAGTTTTATTTTCAGTTATCCCATCTCTTTTGCATCAAACATTGCATCATAGTGTCACAGTTGCAGTTTTAAAACCACACTCTGCCTTTTCAGCTATAAAGCAAAGCAGAAATAATGGCCTTTTAAACTTTCCTACAGTAAAGCCTTATCTCTCACTGTTTATTGGCTTTTTAAAGCCCCATCTACACGATACGATTCTTTATATGATTCGATTACGATTCTGTTTACGATCCGATTAAATCCAACATGTCCGATCGGGATTCGATTCAATTCGATTTGCAATTGTTATGCAATGGCAAATCGAATTGAATCCCGATCGGACATGTTGGATTTAATCGGATCGTAAATAGAATTGTAATCAAATCGTATAAAGAATCGTATCGTGTAGATTGGGCTTATGTGCTCCAGAAAAAAGGATTGTATGTGACCAAGTTGGGTCAAGTAGGTCAGAGAAGCTCTTTTGCATAGATAACAACCAAAGTTTGTTTTGTTTTAACTTTTCCTGTACTGGAAAACAACATGTAATTCTTCTTTGCTTCTAGTGTTCTATTTCTTAGCTGTACAACACATACAATTCATTATTTCATTAGGTTTGCTTTAAGTTCCCACTACAATTTCTCCAAACCCCTCCATGTATGAAAAGAGAATGATCGGGTGCTGCTGCTTTCTGGACCATAGGAATGAAGGCAGCCACAATCAGAGTTACTATGAAACAATCTCATCATTCCAAGCTGATGATATCTGACAATGAGGGGTTTGTGCTGCTTCTGTGTCAGTCAGGCTCCCAGAGTCCCAGAACTGTGTGGTGTGACCACATCTGCCCTACTCATAACACAGTGAAGGGCAGGCTGAGGGCAAAGTCTGCTTTTTTTAGTCATTACAACATCCCACAGACAACTTCAGTGCAGCACAGAGCTGATCAACAATATAAACCCAATCAGGTCATTTCAGAAAGCGATATGCTGAAACAGGAAGTGACAAGTGAAGCAAACCATAGCAACCAGGTTTCAAACTGTATCAACTTATACTAGTCAGAAGTGGTCACTGAACTGTTCAAATTGTTCAGCAGCTTTTCAAATAATTCTAATCAATTCCACATAAAAAAAAAAAAAAAAAAAAAATAAGCCTAATGCCATGCAATTTCCTATCAGATTTTCGGGTCAAATCGATGATTTCCAACAGGTCCAATCCGACTTCCGATCGTTTTTCTGACTGATTTTGCACAGAAGTGATTAAAAAACTGATCAGTTAAATGATCGGAAATCAGATCGGACCTGTGGGAAGTTATCTATCGGACCCAGGAAATTGCATGGTGTGTACCAGGCGCTACAGCTAAAGTGGTCTGCAATAGCCCCAAGCAACCAATCAGAAATCACCTCTGATTATTCTAAAGTGGGAGATTTCCTACAGTAGCTCTTCACACATACAGTATGCAAATGCTCTAGTTGGATCCCCACACCCATGGTATTAAAATAAATGTTTCCCCCAGCTGTGTACACACAGATTACTCTCTCGCTATCAGAATGTACATGTTAATATATGTATATAGGATTAGGGTTTGCTGATAGCATTCCAAGGTAGCCTTCTCGCTACCAGTTATTCCACACTTTACTAATTCTACAGTCTACTACACTGCAAGCATAGAAAAGACACCCAGGTCACAGCAAAAGCATACAGACAAAACCAGCAGATAGAGAAGCCAATGTAACTAAAGACTATAAGCTGTCAGTCATCAGGCAGCTACCAGCAATGCAGAACTGCTGAAACAACAAACCTACTCCAAAACTCCCTGCCTGGATATGGAGGTGCTGTACAAATAGTATATGGGTAGAAATTTTAAACAGAATAATAAGCTGACATAGCAGATATTCGTAAGTTTAAAATTACTTAAAAAAAAAAAAAAAAAAAAAAAAAGATAAAAAAAATCTGAAGCACAAGTTAAAACAAGAATAAAGTAAAATAAAAGCAAACAAAAAACAACAAAAAAAGTAAAAGAAAAACAACAACAAAAAATGATAACAATACAAAAATGACCCCCAAAATTCCACAGATGTGGATGACAAGACAATATACGCTGTACAGCGTTGCGGAAGAGGTCGACGCTATATAAATACTAAGTAATCATAATCCTATGACTTCACACACAAAAATGCCATAAAAAGTAATGAGTAGAAGGCAGGTATCAGATAGCAGTAAATGTGTGTGTGCTCTGCTAATAGTACAGGGAGGTATGCGGTAAGGTAAACAATAGTAAAATGTGGGAATTTGTGACAAAAAAAAAAAAAAAAAAAAATCACAAATAGTATTAGTGGTGGACAATGTCCTCAGAAAGGTGGGAAAAGGTAACTATAGGTGAGTATACATAAGTATCAGAGCACGGAAATCCCATACACACACATGCCAATCTTGTAGGGACCCGGCAGGCAGGGGGAGCGACAAGGGCTCGTCTGTCCTCCGTCCTGAGGGGTCCCGGCTGGGCCACTGGGACTTGCGCTGTGTGCTCTCGCCATCAATCAGCGTTTTGTTATTCAGCCCGATCTCCCCTGGTGGAAAATGCCGAGCAATGTTTGGCCAGCGCTCAATCAGCTGACAGTGTGTCCTGGGAATGGTGCCCACCGCAGCCAGGTGATCGGTGCCAACACAAACTCAACTCCTCTCTCTCTCTCCTTATGTGAGGGTCTCCTCCATCCAGCAGTGAGATCCACCAGCACAGGCAGCTGAGAGAAGAACTACCAATCATGGGGTCCCCCAGCAAAACTTTGAGAGAGCCCCCAATATCGACACCCTTTTCCTTGCCTACCCCTGGTGACCCTCATAGCCTTGGAATACCTTCTCACAAGAGTCATAAAACAAGTGTGGACATCCTAATCTTCAAATCCATAAGTGTAGCCACAAAAACACCTGATCTGAAGGATGGACCCCTTTATCAGAGGGAGTGAAGTTGTAGTGGGGGGCCCCTACATCTCAGGGCCCCCCTGCAACTGCAAGGTCTGCTCCAAGTGGCCCCAGGCAGGAGTGAAGCGCCCCCACATCACCCCACTCTCTGAGGCTCAGCACCTGCACTGATACACTCTCAGCTACTTTCCCAGAAAGGATGATGATGATGATTGAACTTACTGTGATAAGCCTGAGTCTCCCGTCCCCCCCTGGTGACAAGCAGGGATGATGATAATAATCCTTCCTTGGGTGATGAGCAGTGGCAGAAGTAATGATCCCGGCAGCCGAGCTCTCTCTCTATCTCCGCTGTGCTCACATGAGCAGGACGCCGGTGTGTGGCTGCAGCAGCCTGGAGGTTAGGGACAAGCCTCTAAGGGATGGCAATTCAGCAAGAAGGGAGGGAAGGTCTAATCAGCAACACTGTACACCAGCAACAGCCGGCAGGGTGGGGCAGGGCAGGTCCTGCCCAATGGGTGGAGGGTGGATTAGGGTGGAGGCTTGGACCAGTCAACATTGACACTTTCATAAATATATATTTACACAGCACGCAGCCTCTCCCCTGCTAATGCCTCCTCCCTTCCTCCATTCCTCCTCTCTCTCACAGCCTGATCACTTTCCTGACCCTCGCCTCACTCATGCTAATCACACTGACTCGCTTTGCTGAGCTAGGAAGTGTGAGAATATACAATGACTTGTGCACGGTGCTGGAATGCAGCTGCGGTGCTAGAAGTCCAAGCATGCCCTGGTAGACTAGGGTGCTATTATTTCTGCCAGGAGTTATCAGGCTCTGTATTTCTAACACATTTGTATTTACATTTTATATAGTACTACCGGTATATATATATATATATATATATATATATATATATATATATATATATATATATATATATATATATATATATATATATATATATATGGTATTTATATTTTTATACCAACCTAGCTACTAAAAAATGAAGTATTTTTGAGAGAATTTCTATAAACTCAGAGCAAGTTTTAAGTACCCACAATGAGGCAGGGGTCACATTTAGAAGTGTAAAAAAGCAGTGTTTTTTTCACTACCGAGTTTTTGTTAGATTTTCATCGATTGCATGCGTTGTTATTTAATTCATTCGATACACTATAGTGCCATTCACATGCGTTTGCGGGAAAAAAAACCTGATTTTTTTTCTGCATGTGGAAAATCAGACTATTACCGTGATTACTATGATTCTACATAGAGAACCATTGAGGGCTTGTTCACACTATAGGCGTTTTCGGCTTTTTTTGCCGTGTGCAATTTTTAAAAACTCCCCCCGACCGCATGAACAATGAATGTCTATGAGAAGGTTCATATCAGCGCTGATCATGCGCTGTCCGTTCAGTAAAAATGTACCATTTTTGAGGTGATTCCGCCTCAATGGAAAGTATAGGAGAGACGCAAAACGCTCACAAAATCACTTCGTGTAGCGATTGTGTTTTTAAGAATAAATACATTGTATTTATTCTTTTCCGGGTCAAAGAGTTCACTTCCTGACTTGCGTCAGGGAGTGAATTACAAAACCGCTCGGAAAAAACGCTTAGAAAACCGCTAAGCGCAAATACGAATCACCCACTCAAGCGCCGGGAATCAGAAAAAAAAGACACCTGAAAAACAGCCCGACGCGGACAGACACACGAATGGAGCGCAATGCGAACAAGGCCTGAGTGTGTTTTTGCGTGCATTTACGCTATATGGGAAAACACACGATTTACCCCTGCCTGACACTTTTTTAGGAGTAGTTACTTTATAATTGAGTACAACAATTAGGCTGGGTGAAGTCACAGCCTAATTTTTTTTTTCTTTCGTGCAATTTTTAAAATTGCAACAAAAAGCTATAGATTAGACGCCCACGTGGTATGCGGAAAGTAGATGCACGTAGTTTTTTAACGCGAAGCAGACAATGGTAGAATTTTCTGCGGCCAATAGAAATTCACCGTAAGTGCGTTGTTCCAATGCTACTGGAAAAATGCCCAGTACTTTGTCCTAGAGTGTGTAAAAAATAATCCTGCATGCTTTTAATTACGGCTACTGGAAATACTCAGGCTTGTTTAATATATTTAATAATTTATTTTTAGAGCACTGCGTCAGGTAATATAATTGCATTGGTAACAAGATGATTGTAATGGTATGTTCACATCTGCGCATTGGGTATAACGTGCTGCATGCAATGCATTACCGTATAACAAACGCATAACAGTAGCAGTAAAGCATACTTTTGTGTATTGTATGCATTGCACTGCATGCATAAAGTGCTGTATGATTTTCCACTTTCACTGAATTCCTGTTTTCCAGGGAACACAACACAACTCCCCACTGTAAATGTAGAAAAGCGCATCTGAAGTAAGATAAACATGGAGGCTGACATTTATTTCCTTTTAAACAATGCACATTACCTTGCTGCAGGGGCATAACAATAGACCTTGCATGGGATGCAGCCTCAGGGGGGCCCAGGAGCTGCAGGAGGCCCCATGGGGGGAGTTTTTTTTTTTCTGTCCTGAGATACTAACAACTAAGGGCACGGAGAGAAAAAGCTTTCTGCTCTCTGCACAATTGCATCTGCTCAGCCACTATAAGGAATCATACAAAGTTTTGTAGACAGTCCCTATTCAGTGTACAGCGCCCAGCCCCAGTCTCTCTACCCCCTTCCCAAGTGCTGTGTACTGTTGTGATGCTGGAGGAGTCTACAGAGCCCCACCCCAACCTCTCTACCCCTCCCCAAGTTCTGTGTACTGTAATGATGCTGGAGAAGTTTGCAAAGCCGATTCTGCTCCATCAGAGGACAGAGTGAGTGTAATAAGCTGAGGTTGGCAGCACACCTATCTGTCAGCTTTCTGTGTGCGTTTTTCTGTCTGCATTTTCTGTACACCTAGGACTTGATTCACTAAACCGTGCTAACTCCTAGCACGGCCGTGCTAGCGTTTTCACATGCATTTTTTGGTGCGCAATCGGGAATTTTCGCAAGGAGTGCGCCCAACAGGTGAGACGCTGCCAAAGACTCTGCAGGGACCCCAGGGAGACCAGTTGGGGGTGGGGTGAGTTACAGCAGCCAGCTCAGTTGCCCTGGAGGGAAATCTGGCTGTAACAAAAGGGCCCCTCATGTCTCTTTATGGTTTGGGGAACCAGCCCCATATATGTAAACCCCTTTTTTCTGTAATAGGTCCCCTATATGTCACTCAATTTTTTTCCCTGCTCTGGGTTCCTTTGCCTATCTGCAGGAACTGTGCAGTGCCAGCGGGATTGTGTTTTTTTTTTTTTTTTTCAAGCTACAGTAACAAGCTTATCTCAGTATGCAGATAACAAGCTTCCTGTTTCAGATAAGATGAACACACTATGGCCAGAAGGTTTATGAATCCCGTCTTCCTTTTAAGAGTTTACTCAGTGATGTTAAAGGGAAGGTTCAAGCAAAATAAAAAAATGAGCTTCACTTACCTGGGGCTTCTGCCAGCCCCATGTAGCCATCCTGTGCCCTCGTAGTCACTCACTGCTGCTCCAGTCCTCCGCTAGCAGCTTGCCGACCTCGGAGGTCGGATGGCCGCATTGCGTACATTTTTACGCATTCCCGCTAGTGCAGGAACATTAACACATACATTTTTACGCGTTCCTGGTTTAATGCGTAAATTTTTACGCATTGAACCAGTAATGCGTAAAAATGTATGTGTTAATGTTCCTGCACTAGCGGGAAAGCGTAAAAATGTACGCAATGCGGCCCGCCGACCTCCGAGGTCGGCAAGCTGCCAGAGGGGGACTGGAGCAGCAGTGAGTGACTACGAGGGCACAGGATGGCTGCATGGGGCTGGTAGAAGCCCCAGGTAAGTGAAACTCATTTTTTTATTTTGCTTGGACCTTCCCTTTAAGACCCATATAAATGTTCAATTATCTTCACCTGACATTTCAGGGTGAGGCTGTGCAGTGCAAAGCGTTCTGCTCTATGCTGAGAGGGGCAGAGTGGCGCAAGAGCAGGCCCGGATTTACATTATAGGAGCCTAATGTCTGGGCACCCTAGTCTCCGCCCTCCATGAACCTACAGACCCCAACCAAAATGCACCACAAGTGTGCTCTCTGGCCCAGCTGTCACTTCTCCCTTATTTCCCTTGCCCATCATAAGTAGCCACAGGTGCCCCTGACTGGAGGGAGTTCTCGTTAGTGGAATGCCAGGAGCAAGGTAGATAACCTCTCATTTACACTCTCATCAGGACTTGCATAAGGAAGGAGGGAGGATCTGGGGGAGGGGAGTGAGCAGCCTTTTCATCATCAGGCGCCTGTAGGCATGTGCCTACAGCGCCTTATGGTAAATGCGGCCCTGCGCAAGAGTGACGTTGCATGGTGTAAGTGGGGGAGAACAATGTTATCTCCTGTCGCTTGGCCGAAGTGATCTTTCAGGCAAATTGCTGGCCAAGTGGTCAGGAGGAATCGGGAGCTGCTGTACACACACTGGACTCTCGGCAAAGGTGGTTGTTATCGGCCGCTTCAGCTGAATTCCATCTGGCATGTTCCAGACCAATGTTATGCCCCTATGCCCCCATTATACCCTCAGTTCCCGTCCCAGAGAACTGAACAGGCCTCAAGGTTTTTTTAATGAAACCTGAGGGGTCATCAATGAAAACTTGATAAAGATTTAAAACTTAAGGTGGCCATACACTGGTCGATTTGCCATCAGATTCGACCAACAGATAGATCCCTCTCTGATCGAATCTGATCAGAGAGGGATCGTATGGCTACCTTTACAGCAAACAGATTGTGAACCGATTTCAGCCTGAAACCGTTCACAATCTGTTGTGGTGGTACTGCTGCTGCTGCCCCCGCCCGCCCGCATACATTACCTGCTCCGCCGGCGTGACTGCAGTCTCCCGGTCACCGCTGCTCCGTCTGCGCTCTGGTCTCCAGATCCGGCATGCCTCACTTCTTCTAGCCCGGCAGGAAGTTTAAACAGTAGAGGGCGCTCTACTGTTTAAACTTCCTGCCAGGCTAGAAGAAGTGAGGCATGCCGGACCTGGAGACCAGAGCGCAGACGGAGCAGCGGTGACCGGGAGACTGCAGTCGCGCCGGCGGAGCAGGTAATGTATGCGGGCTCTATTGCGTCGGTCGTCGGGCACTCGAACGCCGCTAGCGATGCGCTCTTTACCCGCGGGCGATCGACGGTTATTTTCCGCACGGCACGATCGACGGGATCGGACGAAATGGATCGAAATTCGGCGTGTAGCGTGAACGATTGGCAGCAGATTCGATCCCAGTGATCGAATCTGCTGTCGAAACGGGCGCAAATCGGGCCAGTGTATGGCCTGCTTTAGTCTAAAAAATAAGGGTTAATTTCTTTTCTACCCCTCGTACTTTGGGGGAGTGTCACACACTTCCTGTCAGGTCATGAAGTAAGGGACATTCACCCAATCAGGGTCATTAACAGGCTTTTAATAACCACACTAAATGGCCCACAGTGGCTATTCTCTGACAATGCTATCCAAATCAAAAACAAAAACTTCTAGGTTTGGGCTTTAGGGCCCATTCACACTTGCGTTCGACAAACGCCGGCGTTTTGCAGGAGTGATTTTGCCGCGATTTCACGCAGAAAGGTGTGGCGATTTTTCCGTGATCGCGTTTAGCGCTTCTATAGCACTGAAACGCGAAATCGCCTGAAAATGGTGCAGGCGACGTGTTTGCGTTTCGCGATTTTGGGCGATTTGCGGCGATTAGCACAAATCGCCCAAGATAGAACGGGCCCATAGGGTTTTATTACACTATCGCTTTTAAAAACCGCTAGCGTTTGCGCGTTTTGCTGAAATCGCGGCAAAACGCTCTAGTGTGAATGGGTAGAAAATCAATGTTTTTTTCAGTTTTATTTTCGGAGGAGCCTCGTGAAATCCAGGACAGGAGCAGGGAAAGGGGCTGCACAATCCATACAAGCTTGTCTCCGCCTCACTCAAGTGATGAGTCATTTTACTGCAGTCTGTGTGTTTGTGAGGGGGTCACACATCAAAGCGAAGAGTTCTTAGCCACTAAAAGAGTCCTTTTTTTGTACTTCTGTAAACCACAAATACTACTTTCGGGATCCTCAGACTTTTTAAACAAAGAGCCAGTTCACTGTCCTCCCCACCATTAAAGTACTTACTGTTTTAGTACTCCTCTTTATGCCCTCTTTAAAAAGGCACTGTGGTGACACATAGTAGAATGCAGTAAATGATTCAGGATATCCACTTTTATGGTAATTTTCCCAGGTTCAGCATCAGAAATACTTCCTGCATCTATATATTGCTGTGCATTGGTCTGCAGCCCCGCCCTTCCAGTGATGCTTAGCCAAGAATCAGAATCAGAATCAGAATCAGAAGTTTATTTCGCCAAGCATGACTGGGACATGCCCGGAATTGGGTTTGGCACAAAAAACAGAGAACTCAGCGACAAAAAAGATAAGAAGCAAAAAACAGCAGTAATACAAAAAGACAACAACACAGACATTAAGTACAACCATGACATCTACCCCCAAAACAGATGACGCCCAAAAGAGTGCAGTAAGTTGTACAGTAACTAGGTGTAGCTTTAGAAAGGGGAACAATGGTGGCAGAAAGAAAAATAAAAAACACCCACACAGACAGTGGGTGACCTATCACTCATATCGTTGGAACCCTATGATCAGACTCGGACTACTGGCCTGAGGGGGGGAGCCAGTGGATGGAATTCAAGAGTCTAACGGCAGCAGGGAAAAAGGAGTTCATATGCCTAGCTGTCTTGATGGAAATGGTCTGTAGCCTTCTGCCTGATGGGAGCACATTAAAGTAACGGTGACCTGGGTGTGAGCGGTCGTTTGCGATCCTTTGTGCTCTGGAGCGCAGTCTGGAGTTGTAGAGAAGGTCAAGCGAAGGGAGTGGTTTCCCAATGAGACTGTAGTTATGCAGAATTATCCTCCCAGAGCATTCTGGGAGACTAGGCATTACTTTCACTGGCTTTGAAATTCGCAGAGTTGCACCTGACAGGCAGGGGAGCCTCTAACCATTTTGTCACTCCAGGCGAAAAAACCCGTGGCGCACCCACCCCATGGCACCCCCCCATGAAAATAATCATGGCAGCGTTTTACTAGAAAATAATTGTAATACAGCAGCGTTCCACCAGAATATAATGCGGCTATATTTCACCAGAAAATAATCATAATGGGGCAGTGTTTCACCAGAAATTACACTTATTGCGGCAGCGTTTCACCAGAAAAAAACATGAAATGCAGCAGCGTTTCACCAGAAAGTATGCAATGAGGGCAGCGGTTCACCAGAAAATACACATAGGCAGGGCTCCTCTCTCTTCCTCCCCCCCCCCCCCTTTCCCATTAGTTTCCCTAATAGCCCTCATACACAAGAAGACAGAAGTAGGCACAAAGGGGGAAAGAAGGATGCACAAGGCACAGAGGTGGCAGCTGCCTGCAACTTACGCTAAGTAGATTCAGCAAAAGCAAGTAATAGAATACCCATGGGGCGGGGCTTAGTCTTAGTTGGGCTTAATTTGGGGCCGTAGCTTAATCCAGCAACATGGTGCCCCCCAGGACCAATAGCACTCCAGGCAATGGCCTGTACTGCCTATGCCTAGAGGCTCCCCTGCTGACAGGACTAATGATGTCGTCACCCATGGGCGTAGCACTCACCCCTGCAACCCCTGCCATCGCTGGGGGGGCCCCGGAGGCTCCTCCTTCCTCTCCCCAACCGCAAGTGCAGCCAATTAGCAAAAAAACCTCCCCGTTCACTTAAAAAGTCCCTGCCACTTCCTCCCGCCATGCAGAGTAACGAGTAGCTGTAATTTTTTCCTGCTTCCAGAGGCTTCTTCACAGCAGAACATTCCCTGCTGCCATTCGCTGACTCCCAGTTACGTGACCCGCATGGGGTTTGGTGACCAAGGGGGCCCCATGCTATCATTTTTGCAGGTGGTCCCTATTAACTCTAGTTACGCCACGACGCCACCTGTGATAAGTTTCAGAATGTAAAACAGGGAGAGGAAAGATTTTACAATGGGCAAACACTGACTAAATTCATAAATAAATATTGAAAAAAAAAGCTACTTTATTAATTACATTATTTTTAATACAGTTCCTCTGTAAAGCACCAGCATTATATCTCCCCACTATAGTGTTCCCCATTATAATTACTTCATTATCATTGTTGAAAAAACTATTTAAACAAGTGTTGGGAGATGAAGCACCGGCATCTATTGAAATTGAACGAGCCCACAAAAATCAGAGATACAGGTCAGGGAATGACTCAGGATGTTTTATGCAAACTTCAATCTTTCTCATTAAAAGAACTTATTATATCTAAGACACGGCAACAGAAAAACATTACTTTTGAACAGGCTAAAATCGAATTCTATCAAGATATAACTCCGCGTACTTTGTCTAGAAGGAGAATTCTTAAGCCCCTGTTGGATATTCTTAGAGAAAAAAATATAAGATATAGATGGGGCTATCCGCTCGCTTTGGTTGTATATCATGAAGGACGATTAATCTCACTTAAAGATTATGATCCAATTGCCCCGTTTATGGAAAAACTGAATCTAACAACTATTAAATTGGAGGGTTGGGAGTGGGAATATTCTAAAACTTTTGAAACTTCTAGTTTGGAGGTAACAAAATGGCAACATAAGAAAAGTGCTGGATAAGATGAATCCCTTCCCTTTGATCCTATTTCTTAGAAACTGGATCATCAGTAAGCCCGTTGCCCCTCCCCTTATCTTACCATCTTGAAGTTTTTCACCTACTCCGGATGAATTTCTCAGCCGGGAGTTGAAGTGTCAAGGAACACTTGTTGGCTGCCAATGTTGGCCCTATTTGGGAACGACAGTCAACATATACTTCTATGGGTCCTTTCCTCAGATTTTAATTCTTTGTTTTCTTTTTTCTCTATTCTTTGGTTTAGTCTTGATTTTTTCTTTTTACACTGGTATTAAGTTTCCTGCTATTAATCATTCTAGTTATGATATTGACTACCAAGGGTGTAATATAATCAACACTCATTTCTTGAATGGTATAATTAGGCGATGCCAAATTTCTTGTCGGAATATATGGGCAAATAATATGCAGTCATTGGGCCTCGGATATATGATGTTTTTGAGAGGCTCCTTTCTCTTTTTTGTCTTCTTATGGAATCCATTAAACTTGTGACATATAATGTAAAGGGAGCAAATTCTGGGCCTAAAAGAAATCGCATTATTGATGAACTCAAGAGGAATCAAGCAGATATTGCTTTCCTGCAAGAAACTCATTTTAGGGTGGATAAGATCCCCCTCTTAAGTAATAAAGACTATAAATGGTATTTAAACTCTAATTCCCACAGAAAGGCCGCAGGAGTGGCTATAATGATAAAATCTAAGTTGAACTTCGTAATGGAGACTTCTTATTTGGATAATAAAGCACGTTTGTTGATTTTGGTTGGAAAAGTACATGGATGTGACGTAACATTGGCAAATATTTACGCACCAAACTCGGGTCAAGTTGATTATATATGTACATGTTTTAGGAAAATTAAGGAATTGGGAAAAGGATATATGATAGTTGGAGGAGACTTTAATATGGTGCTTGACCCTGCTTTGGATAACTCTAAGGGAAAGTCCGTTACCACTACCAAACAATTAAAGAAATTGAAAATGATGCTGAATGCAAATCGATTTATTGATATTTGGAGAACTTTTAATTCTAATAATAAAGATTATACGTTTTATTCGAGGGTTCATAATACGTATACTAGAATTGATATGTTCTTTGTACTCCAGGATCAGATAACCGATTATCTGAAGTCAGAAATTGGCAGCTTCTCCTTTTCCGATCATGCACCTGTAAATATTGTTTTCAGCCCCAAATTGGAAACCCCCAAGACAAGATATTGGAAACTTAACAATGAACTAATTGGAGATCCAGAGATAAAGAAGGAGATTGAACTCACTATTAAAAATTTTTATAAAGAAAATAGATCTCCCGACATGAATGAGTTAACAATATGGGATACGCTGAAATGCGTTATTAGAGGTATTCTTATTAAATATAGTTGCAGAAAAAGTAAAGAAAAAAAAGTAAGAATACAGAATTTATTAGATTTAATAAAGCTATTGGAAATTAATCATAAAAAAGACGGATCCAATATAACTTATAGGCGCCTAGTACAGTATAGGGAAGAATTAAATTCACTGCTGGATAAAAAATGTAGCGGCCTACATAGAAAGGCACAAAATACTTATATGATAGGGATTAATAAACCAGGAAAGTTTCTTGCCGACCAGTTACATAGAGAAAAAGCGGAGAAATTTATTGAAAAAATTATAAAAAAAGATGGTAACTGTGCCAATAGTACTACGGATATAGCTGATGCCTTTGTGGAATTCTTTGGAAAGCTCTATACAAAAGAGAAAGGTCCTCCATCAGATATGTTTAGATATCTAAAAACAATTAATTTACCAAAATTGGAGGAGGAAGAAAGATTGCTCCTGAATGCACCAATTCAGGAAGAAGAATTTGTTAACGTTGTGAAAGGCCTGGCTTTAAACAAAAGTCCAGGACCGGACGGATATACAGCTGAATTCTATAAAACATTTGTATCAACTCTGGCAGAGCCATTTTGCATAATGGTAAATAATGATCAGACCTCAACTACTTTTTCTAATACAACAAATACAGCGGCTATTTCTCTGATTCATAAAGAAGGTAGGCTACAGACCGCTTGTGAGAATTACAGACCGATTTCCATTATAAATATTGATGTGAAAATATATTCTAAGATTCTGGCAACTAGGATGGATTCTGTCATGGAAAAAATATTAGGAGCACAGCAAGCAGGCTTCAGAAAGGGCAAACAGGCACGGGATAATATATATACCATCTGTAGCTTTATACATAAATGCCAAGCTCAACAATTAGAGGCGGTTCTGGTAAGCCTAGATGCTGAGAAGGCTTTTGATATGATCTCTAGAGATTTTCTCTATGAAATTATGTATGAAATAGGTTTTGGGGGAAATACGGTTGATCGCATTAAGAAATTATATAAGAACCAATATGCGTATGTCAAAATTAATGGTTTTAATTCCAATTTGTTGTCAGTGGATAGAGGGGTTCGCCAGCGATGTCCTCTATCTCCATATTTGTTCAATTTAGTTATTGAGATACTTATTCAAAAGATCCAACAGGATGAACTTGTGGATGGTTTGCCCTTCACTTATGGAGAGGCAAAGATCTTGGCTTATGCGGATGATATTATGCTAATGCTTACTAGTCCAGGAAGATCTATACCAAGAGCGCTGGACCTAGTCGCAGAATTTGGACCTCTGTCTGGATTCAGGGTCAATGATGAAAAATCTTTGATTCTGGATTTGGGATGTAAAAAAATTACAAGAGAATACATCTCTAACAGAATAAACATGATATGGTCTGAAAAATATATTAAATATTTAGGTATAAAGATTGGTACAAAATTAGATGAGCTCTTCGAGCTAAATTATAGAAATGTTATTAATGAATCTAGAATGTTATTGGACAGATGGGATCGAACATGCTTTAATAGCATGGGAAGAATCTATATTATACAAATGATGATTACACCAAAGATATTGTTTCTTTTCCAAAATCTACCAGTAAATATACCAAATATGTGGTTTAAAGAGCTTCATAAGCTTTTACAAGAATTTATTTGGCACAAAAAAAAAGTACGGATCTGTTATAGAACATTGACTAAAAATAAAGGAGATGGTGGTCTGGCAGCCCCCGACTTTTTTAAATACTACCAAGCAGTTCATTTTGATCGGGTCTTATGTTGGAGGAATTGTGACCAGGCTAGGATATGGACTAATCTGGAGATGAGTTTAATTGATGATAAATTGTTGGCCACATGGAATTTTAAAATGTACCGGCAGCTCTTCTTGATGAATTCTCACCCTCTAATAAAACCTACTTTACGTATACTAATGAATTACCTAAAGCCAAAAAGAGGCCTTAAGAATATGTCACCGATTGTTTCTCTTCAGAGTCTGGGGATAGAGCAATTGAGGGATAAGACGTGGTTATTGAGGATAGGATTAACGGAACAGGCCACAATCGGAGATCTGATGTCATTACTGGACAAGGAAAGGGAGAATATCACTAAACAAAATGACCATTTAAAATCCTTCTTTCTGATACAAGCCTGTAATATAATGGCAAAGTTAAAAAAAGAATGGGGATTGGTAAGATCTGCCCCAAACGAGTTGGAGGAACTCTTTATGGATAAAAAAACACCATCACGGTCAATCTCTCGTATTTATAAAATTCTTAATAAGAATGAATTGATAGTACCAAATAGAGTATGTGATAAGTGGTCTGATGAACTAGGTTCAATGATTGATAATGCGATGTGGAAAAAAATACTGGACAGTATATGGATTTCAAGGATACCCGCTTGTCAATTGATTCAGTATAAATTGGTAATGTGGTGGTACTGGTTTCCCGGAAAGACGAAAATGGGTAAACAAAAAGATGGAAATGTGTGTTGGAGATGTAAGGAAGACTCACCTGGCTATTTGCATATGTGGGCCCATTGCCCGATAATTAGAGTATATTGGTCGAAGGTACTGGATTTTCCTCATAGACATTTTGATATGGCTAGAAATAGTGATGATACATTAATTGCCCTTTTTGGAGATATTTTTGAGCCCAAGGCCGAAAAGGAATTGTCGCCCAAGAGAAAAATAGTAAATTTTGCCCTTCTAATTGCACGTAAATTGATTGCAGAAAGATGGAAAAGCCCATTGACATTAAGTTTACAAGAATGGAAAGAAAAGGTTTCATTTTATTTGAGAATTGAAGATAATGTGGTGGATGATACGGATAATGATTCACTGGAATACCCGTCAAATCTGTACGGGATATGGAGTTCTGTTATAGAAACCTAGCTATATTGTGAGCAGGTTATCTGCTGAGGCAAAGAGGCAAATAGTTCTTCTCTTTGAGGTATTGAAGTGACTGGGTTGACTGGTGAGGTAATGAGGCAAGTAATCTCTCGGTTGGGGTACGGGCTGAGTATGTATTTGTTTGGTAGAAAATCTGATATGTGAGTATGTATTTGTTTGGTGGAAAATCTGATATGTGAGGGATGAAGGGGCTGTGTTCACGCAGGGATGGGGCGGTTGGCCCACCGTCTGACGTCCGGGCATCGGTGCGAGATAGCCATTGGCTCTTTGTGCGGGTGTACGGTTGGGGGGTCTCCCCGCGGAAGATTAGTGCGTACGCAACCTCATAGGTTCTCCAGTTTGCTGCTGGAGACCTGAGAAGTATAGGAAATTTTTTAAAATTGGCTGTTCTTGTCGCTAATATTAAGACACTGATAACTTTGATATTGTAATAAAGTGATATGTGCTTTTTTTTTCTTTTTTTTTTTTTTCTTTCTCTCTCTCTTCTTCTTCTTTCCTTTCTCTATTGTAGTGCGCTATATATAGCTCATTTTCGGGGTCGGGGGGGTGGCTGAAGGGAGGTGAGGGGGGGGATGGGGCGGGATGGGAGTGAGGGGGGGAGAGGGAGGGATAAAAGAATAGGGACGATTTTTGACTCGATTTTTGACTATGATGCAAAACATAGCCCTGGTTTAAGAGCACTGTGATGAAGCTGATATTCTTTGCCGGGCTACGAGCTATGAGAGCTTGCTGATTGTCAAAAAAAAAAAAAAAAAAAAAAATAATTACTTCATTATGGTGTTCCCAGTACCATGCTCTGTTACAGTATAGTGCTCTTGAATATACTGCCCCTGCTATACTGCCCTTTAATGCCCCCATTCTAATGCATAATAGTGCCCCTGCAATAGTGTTTCTAATTTTAATCTCCCCTCATAGAGCCCCCATCATAGAGCCCCCAGCAGGGGTGTAACTAAATCATGGGGGCCCCCTGCAAAACTTTAGTGTCCCCCCCCCAATGTTGACACCCTTCCCCTTGCCTACCCCTTACCCAGCTGGGGGCCCATCTTGCAAGATTGCATCATAATCTTTACACGCAGAACAAGTATAGCCACAAAACATCTTATCTGAAGAATTGACCTCTTTATCAGTGGGAGTGTTGCAGTTGGGGCCCCCTTTCAGCTCTTTTTAGTACATTTGAGGCAGGCCGGGCACTGTCACTTTAAATGCTTTTATTTTCTTGCAGCCATATATACATTCATTGTTGATAAACATCACATCATTTTCGTCTAACAACGTAACCGTTACAGACCTTGAGTGGTGGCGGTGCTGGGGTGTTGGGGACGTAGGTGACCAGGGAAGAACGGACGGCACAACAGCCGTTTCACGCCTGAAGTCGGCGCTTGCTCACGTGCGTGTCAGGACACGCACGTGAGCAAGCGCCGACTTCAGGCGTGAAACGGCTGTTGTGCCGTCCGTTCTTCCCTGGTCACCTACGTCCCCAACACCCCAGCACCGCCACCACTCAAGGTCTGTAACGGTTACGTTGTTAGACGAAAATGATGTGATGTTTATCAACAATGAATGTATATATGGCTGCAAGAAAATAAAAGCATTTAAAGTGACAGTGCCCGGCCTGCCTCAAATGTACTAAAACTTCGTATAACCTGCTTCTGTTTTCAGTCTGCCGGTCTGCACGCCACCAAGCTTGTTTGAATAAGCCTCTATACAGGTGCAACACCGGGATGTGTACAATATAATTTGCAAGTGCAGTTTGACTCCCCCCTTCCCCCTCCAGAAAGTTTCTGCTGAGTGCCGAGTGGTATCAAATCCTGCTGTGTACCCCCTTTCAGCTCTGCCCCCCCCCCCCCCCGGTGGATGCAGGAGCTGCTCCCCTGTAGTTACACCCCTGGCCCCCAGTGAAGAGCTCCCCAGTACAATGCTCATTTCATAGAGCCCCGCATATTGCCTTTTTTATGTTCTTTTCAACACTTCACTTATTTTTTGTTCCCCATTATAATTGCAAGTTTCTAACCTTATACTAGTGTTCTCAATAGAATTACAGTACTTTGCTGAAGGTGCCCACTATTGATACAATCGTGATTGTACAATCTTACCAAATCCATGTTGTAGAAGAGTAAACGGAGCAAATATACTTTGGTTAGATATTTTAAGTAGTCCCTTTATATTACATAGAAATGGTAAGATTGTACAATTAAGATTTTATTATTAGTGGGTATTTTTAAGGTGCCCATTAACAGTACAATATTTTCATCAGAAGTGATCTTTTGATGCCAATCGAATTGTACAGGAAACAGCATGGTGTTTGGTGAAAATCAATGTGAAATGATTTTTGATTGATTGGAACTGAAAGTCGACCCAAAATTAGAATTTTACTATCATATCTGAAGAGAGAAAATGCCCTAATCAACCTGTTTATGGGAACAATCGAGAATTACCTTCTGATTATTTCCGATCGTAATATCAATATCACATCTAATGAAAAAAATGTACTGTTAATGGGTACCTTAAGAGTTTCCCCGTTACAGATCTCCCCAATATAATGGTAGCGCTCATTAATATAATGCCTCTATTACAGTGCTTCCCATAATATTATAAAGGCCAAAACTCCAGAGCACTGAAAGGGGGGGATCCCAACAGGCTGCCTTATATAATCTCATTCTGTAATCTGAAATGTTTTTTGCAGGGATTAGGGTTTAGCCCCGCCCCTCCATCCATCCGAGCAGTAAACAGAAGCAGAAGTAAAATTTCCACCATCTTAGATGCGGGCCAACCCTTTACAGTTGCCCATACTTTCCATTTAACCACTTCAGCCCACAGTGATGTTCACTTTATGCATCCGAGCAACTTTCACCTCCCATTCATTTGTCATAACTTTATCACTACTTATCACACTGAAATGATCTATATCTTGTTTTTTCCACCACTAATTATTTTGCTAAGAATTATTTTATTCTAAATACATCTTAACAGGAAAATTAAGAAAGAAATGGAAAAAATTCATTATTTCTCAGTTTGTGGCCATTATAGTTTTAAATTTATACATGTTACCGTCATTAAAACCCATGTATTTTATTTGTCCATTTGTTCTGGTTATTACACTGTTTAAATTATGTCCCTATCACAATTTATGGCACCGAAATTTTATTTGGAAATAAAGGTGCATTTTTTAATTTGCGTCTATCACTATTTATAAGCCTATGATTTAAAAAATTATATTAACGTACTCTCTTGACATACATATTTAAAAAATTTTAGACCCTTAGATAACTATTTATGTTGTTTTGTTTTTTTATTGTAATTTTTTTTTTTTTTTTAATTAAAAATTTTAATGGGGTCATTTATGGTGTGGGAGGTAAACAGCTAATTTTAAATGTAATATAATTAGTAGTATTTATTTATTAAAAAAAATGTATGTGGGTGTAGTTTTACTATTTGGCCACAATATGGCCACAGTCAAAAAGTGCTGGAAGCAAACAAACTCGCTTCCAGGAACTAGAATAAGGATGGGAAACTTTTTTTTACTCAGAAAGACCGCGGCCTCTGGTAGGAGGCCATCGGTTTTTCTGCGGGGACTTAGATGGATGAATGGGAATTATATTTCCATTCATTAATCGGGGGGCAAACGGCAGGCCGCGGGAACGCCCTCAGGAGGCAGCAACTGCACAGTCTATCTGGACGAACATATTCGTCCAGATAGGCTTAAGTGGTTTTAAAGAGTAACTGTCAGGCTGCAGAAGCTAATTTAAACCTCTAGTCACCTGTGTTAAACAGTTTAGAAGGAAGCCAAAAAGACATTACTGAAGATAAAGATCTCTCTTACCTTTGATGTATGCTTATCAGCAAAGCTTAGAGCTAAGCAGGACGCAAGCCGCATAACATACTGCAAAGCATTCTGGGGCCCTCCCCTCGGCTGCTAAGGAGAAGACGGGATCAAGTTTCAGCAGCTTCTAAAACTCAGTCCAGCCACAGCACAGATAAATCTCGGGGCAGCGTACACTGCAGGAGTCCGCTATTGTTCCTAGCCACATGGCTCATTAATATTCACTGCAAACTAGTGTTATTCAGTATGAGCTGTTCTGTGATCAGAAGCAGGCAGGACATGACGACACATTTGGCTTCACAAACATGGAACCTGCCATGAGCTGTCAGGAGCATCATTCTCTGCATATACTATATACAAATTCTGTGAAATCCAAACGTGGACAGTGAAATGCATATGTAATGTAAGTACAGCCAATCTTTAGCTACTGATATATGTGTTTATTTTCTCTGAGACCCTATACCTAACAGCTCCTCTTTAAAGAGAGTCTGAAGCGAGAATAAATCTCGCTTCAGACCTCATAGATAGCAAGGGCATGTGTGCCCCTGCTAAACCGCCGCTATCGCGCCGATAAACGGGGGTCCCTTCACCCCCAAATCCCCCTCCGTGCAGCAGGGGAGCGCTTCCTGGTTGGGGCAGGGCTAACCGCCGCAGCCCTGCCCCACGCGCGTCTGCCAGCGCGTATCTCCGCCTTTCCCCGCCCCTCTCAGTCTTCCTTCACTGAGAGGGGCGGGGGAGAGGCGGCGATGCGCCGCTGATAGACGCGACTGGAGGCAGGGCTGCAGCCGTTAGCCCTGCCTCCAGGAGCGACCAAGTCTGCGACCAAGTGTTGCAGTGGGGGGTTTGGGGGTGAAGGGACCCCCGTTTAGTGGCGTGATCGCGGCGCTTTAGCAGGGGCACACATGCCCCTGCTAACTATGAGCTCTGAAGCGAGATTTATTCTTGCTTCAGAGTCTCTTTAAACATCCACATTCAATTGTGGAAATATAAATACAGTGGGATGCGAAAGTTTGGGCAACCTGGTTAATTGTCATGATTTTCCTGTATAAATCTTTAGTTGTTACCATAAAAATGTCAGTTAAATATATCATATAGGAGACACACACACTGATATTTGAGAAGTGAAATGAAGTTTATTGGATTTACAGAAAGTGCGCAATAATTGTTTAAACAAACTTAGGCAGGTGCATAAATTTGGGCACTGTGGTCATTTTATTGATTCCAAAACCTTTAGAACTAATTATTGAAACTCAATTTGGCTTGGTAAGCTCAGTGACCCTTGACCTACATACACAGGTCAATCTAATTATGAAAAAGAGTATTTAAGGGAGTAAATTGTAAGTTTCCCTCCTATTTTCAATTTCTCTGAAGAGTAGAAACATGGGGGTCTCATAACAACTCTGAAATGACCTGAAGACAAAGATTGTTCACCATCGTGGTTTAGGGGAAGGATACAGAAAGCAGTGACAGAGATTTATGCTGTTTCCGCAGTTAGGAACATACTGAGCAAATGGAAAACCACAGGCTCAGTTCAAGTTAAGGCTCGAAGTGGCAGACCAAGATAAATCTCGGATAGACAGAAGTGAGGAATGGTGAGAACAGTCAGAGTCAACACACAGACCAGCACCAAAGACCTACAACATCATCTTGCTGCAAATGGAGTCACTGTGCATCGTTCAACCATTCGGCGCACTTTACACAAGGAGATGCTGTATGCGAAAGTGATGCAAAGGAAGCCTTTTTTCCACCCATAGCACAAACAGAGACGCTTGAGCTATGCTAAAGCACATTTGGACAAGGCAGCTTCATTTTGGAATAAGATGCTGTGGACTGATGAAACTAAAATTGAGTTATTTGGGCATAACAAGCGGCGTTATGCATGGAGGAAAAAGAACACAGCATTCCAAGAAAAACACCTGCTACCTACAGTAAAATATGGTGGTGGTTCCATCATGCTGTGGGGCTGTGGGGCCAGTGCAGGGACTGGGCATCTTGTCAAAGTTGAGTGACACATGGATTCTACTCAGTATCAGCAGATTCTGGAGACCAATGTCCAGGAATCAGTGACAAAGCTGAAGCTGCGCTGGGGCTGGATCTTTCAACAAGACAACGACCCTATACACTGCTCAAAATCCACTAAGGCATTCATGCAGAGGAACAAGTACAACGTTCTTGAATGACCATCTCAGTCCCCAGTCCAGAATATAATTGAAAATCTGTGGTGTGAGTTAAATAGAGCTGTCCATGCTTGGAAGCCATCAAACCTGAATGAACTAGAGATGTTTTGTAAAGAGGAATGGTCCAAAATACCTTCTACCAGAATCCAGACTCTAATTAGAACCTACAGACTCGAAGTGTATAGAGGCTTTAATTTCTGCAAAAGGAGGTTCTACTAAATATTGATTCATTTCTTTTTTTTTTTGCTGCCCAAATTTATGAACCTGCCTAATTTTGTTTAAACAATTATTGCACACTTTTGTGCAAATCCAATAAACTTCATTTCACTTCTCAAATATCACTGTGTGTGTCTCCTATATCAGTGTTTCTCAACACGCGGTTCGCGTACCCCAGGGGGAGACCACAGCAGGGGGTACGCAGCCAGGAGGGGACTCAGTGCAAAACAGGGAAGCATGCCCACACATAGCAGCGGGGAGGGGGGTCCACTCCACCCCCTCACCTTGGGCTCCTCCGTCAGCGCTTCCCCCTCCGACACTCATTAATAGCAGCAGCGGCGGCATGGTAAAAGGAACGCGGACTTACTTTCGCGTTCCACACCGGAGGTCCTTCTCTGTCAGCGATGACGGTACTTCCTGTTTATCAGGAAGTAGCTTCAGGCTCAGAGAAGAACGGAAGTAAGTGTGCATTCCTTTTACCATGCCGCCGCCACTGCTGCTATTAATGAGTGTCAGAGGGGGAAGCGCTGACAGATGAGCCCAAGGTGAGGGAGGGGGGAGTGGACCCCCTCCCCGCCACTATGTGTGGGCATGCTCCCCCATTTTGAATTACATCCCCCTCCTGGCTATACTGTGGGCACCCATGCCTGGCTATACTGATGGCCCCCATGCACGACTAAACTGTGGGCACCCATGCCTGTCTATACTGTGGGCACCCATGCCTGGCTATACTGGGGGGACCTATGCCTGGCCATACTGGGGGCACGTATACCTAGCTATACTGGGGCACCCATGCCTGGCTATACTGAGGGCACCCATGCCAGGCTATACTGAGGGCACCCATGCCAGGCTATACTATGGGCACCCATGTCTATCTATACTGGGGGGTACCCATGCCTAGCTATACTGGGGGCACCCATGCCTGGCTATACTGGGGGCAACCATGCCTAGCTATTCTGAGGACACCTATACCTAGATATACTGTGGGCACCCATGCCAGCTATACTGGGTGCACCTATACCTAGCTATACTGAGGGCACCTATACTAAGGGCAGGCACCTATACCTAGCTATACTGGGGTTGCCTATACCTAGCTATACTGGGGCACCTATACCTAGCTATACTAGGGGCACCCATGCCAGGCTATACTGAGGGCACCCATGCCTGGCTATACAGGGGGCACCCATGCCTGGCTATACTGGGGGCACCCATGCCTGGCTATACTGAGGACACCTATACCTAGATATACTGTGGGCACCCATGCCTGGCTATACTGGGGGCACCTATACCTAGTTATACTAAAGGCACCTATACCTGGCTATCTATACTGGGGGCACCTATACCTGCGTTGGGATATATATATATATATATATATATATATATATATATATATATATATATATATATATATATATACACATAAATACACGTGGGGGGGGTACTTGGCTGGAACTGAATTGCGATAGGGGGTACTTGGGTCGAAAAAGTTGAGAACCCCTGTCCTATATGATATATTCAACTGACATTATTTTTTTTTTATCATAACAACCAACGATTTATACAGGAAAATGATGAAGATGAACAAGGTTGCCCAAACTTTCACATCCCACTGTGTAATCTCTGCATATGCGACGATAAATTGGTGACGATCGTAATTTGCTACGATTTAACAAAATTTCACGTACTTTTTGTAATTACAATAGTTATTGAGAAATCGGAATTGCAAAATTACATAATTGCGACTATATAAGAATTTTCGTAATTACAATATTTTTTTGTAATTACGATTATTTTCTTGCTGACATTTTTTGTAATTACGATAATTTTCATAATTATGGTTTTGGAGGTGTGTTTAGCTATTAGAGACAACAAAGAGATGATTTGCATATTCAGCAGTGATGCATTGTGGGAGACCTGAAACGCTCACTCCAACCTGACTAATCGCACATACCTTCTGTTTTAAGAAGGAAAACTTCTGTCAAACACTAATTAGTGACTCCTGCTGTGCTCTGCTATACTATAGCTAAGCACCCTCCTCTATAACGCAAGCCTGGGTACCTGCTGTAACTCAATCCTGGTGCCCACACTCAGGGACGAATCTAGGGGGGGGGGGGGGGGGGGGAGCGGGTCTCTTGCCCCAGGCGCAGTTTGTTGAATTCTTAAAAAGGCGCCAAAACTGGATAGGGAAAGGCAGTCTAGGTGCCAAAACCTGACCTTTAGGCACCAAAACCTGACCTTTAGGCGCCAAAACTGGATGAGGAATGGCAGTTTGGGCGCCAAAACCTGACCTTTAGGCACCAAAACTGGATGGGGAATGGCAGTTTAGGCGCCAAAACCTGACCTTGCCCCAGGCGCAATTTGGTCTAGATCCGTCCCTGCCCACACTTACCCCATGGTGTTTGGCCATACTATAGTCAAACTCAGGAACCACTAGCGCCCACATTACGCACACAGCACTGTCAAATCACAAAGGGCTTTGTGCCCAATTTGCCAGTTTTGGTCATCTTCTGCCATTAGTTTGTGTTTGCGTAGTTATATTAGCCACTCGCCCCATACTATGTCGTTTGTGAAAGGAGGCAAAGCCAGGCATGCTTGTGAGTTGAGTTGAGGTATGCAGCAGTGCGAGTTGTGATGGAGGAAAATGCTGGATTGCAACTCAACCTTAATTCAATTTTGGCAATAAAATTAAGGTGTGGCCCAGAACAGGAAGCTGTGTTTAGACAGGCAGCAACATGACTAGTGCAGGGAGTTGATGGGTATCAGGAGTATTAGGGGAAGTATTAGGAGGACGTTTGGTGTGCGGTGGTGTACAACTTTTTGTTAAAGGGAACCTAAACTCAAAGGCATATGGATGTTTCCTTTTAAACAATACCAGTTGCCTGGCAGTCCTGCTGAACTCTTTCACTGCAGTAGTGGCTGAATCACACACCTGAAACAAGCATGCAGCTAATCCAGTCTGACTTCAGTCAGAGCACCTGATCTGCATGCTCATTTAGGGGCTGTGGATAAAAGTATTAGGCCACATACAGACATCAGACCATAGTCTTTGGAAAATGAAAGATCACAGACCAATCTTACCACCCTTCCTGTAGTATAAGAGCCATACTCTACACAGTCTTTTCTATGGAGCTGAACTCCACATCAGAAAAAAATCATTGCAAGATGCTGCACACACAGATGCTGTACAGACACAAAAGATCAGTATCTGCAAAAGATCTGTTCCTGCCAAAAATCCATTCCTGCAAATTGCAATGATAGTCTATGAGATCTGCAGATCATCATACACACATGATTTAACTGACATTCATCTGCAGATCAGATCCACCAGGATGGATTTTCAGATCTGCAGATCTGCAGATGAATGTCAGTTAAATCATGTGTGTATGATGATCTGCAGATCTCATAGACTATCATTGCAATTTACAGGAATGGATTTTTGGCAGGAACAGATCTTTTGCAGATACTGATCTTTTGTGTCTGTACAGCATCTGTGTGTGCAGCATCTTGCAATGATTTTTTTCTGATGTGGAGTTCAGCTCCATAGAAAAGACTGTGTAGAGTATGGCTCTTATACTACAGGAAGGGTGGTAAGATTGGTCTGTGATCTTTCATTTTCCAAAGACTATGGTCTGATGTCTGTATGTGGCCTTAGAGACACAGGATCAGCAGGAGAGTCAGGCAACTGGTATTATTTTAAAAGGCAAAATCCATATCCTTCCATATCCTTCTCAGTTTAGGTTCCCTTTAAGTAAGGAGATCAGAGGGGGAAAAAATCATGAATGTGGGCTTTAAAAATGAGTAAAAATACTGCATTAAAACATACTGAGTGCTCAAGCAGCTGTTAAAGAATTAAACCTTTGGGACATCCCCAGGCCCGGATTTATGGCAAAGGAGCCTATAGGCACAAATGTCCTTGCACCCTAGACTTCACCCTCCACAAACCTACAAACTCCCTCCGAACTGCACCACAAGTGTGCTGGCTGTCCCAGCTGTCACTTCTCCCTTACCTTGCCTGTCATAGGTAGCTGCACCTGCCCCTTAGCATTAGGTAGCCAGAGCTATTCCTCAGTAACAAGTAGCTAGAGGTGCCCGGGGCCCCCAACTGATCTCTGTAATAGACAGTGAGGGAAATATCTCCATTGGGGAACATTTGGGGTGGCGCTAAATACTATTTCCCCCTCTGAGTCATAGCAACTCAGAGGGAGAAGGAATGTGGGCTCCAGCAAACGCCGGAACCCCAAATTACCTGTGTGCACCACTGCTGCAGTTGCGCCATGCTTCGGCGCTATGCAGTGCTTGGCGGGGACCAAAAAGCCCTGTCTTGCCTTTGGCCACACGGAGCATAATGCAACAAGTAAAGGCCCCTTGATTGTGTTCAAACAAACAGCCTGTGCTATGAACATTTGTATTGTTTTCTCCTCCTCTTGTGTTTCACTTTACCTAGTTTACTATATCCAAAGTTTTACTATATCTGAGTATATTATAACAAGATTTCATATAGATATATATATATATATATATATATATATATATATATATATATATATATATATATATGTACACAGTATATGTATTTATTTTTTTCTCTTGAGTTATCTCCTAGGAAATATTTTTTTAAATTCTTTTTAAAATAAGTTTTCAGCACATTGCAATTGAAAAGGTCCCTAAAAGTAGATGCAAAAATACGATTTAAAATCATTTTGAGTATTTTCTTGCCTGCTGGTGGTTTAAAAGGCATTTTATTGACAAGGAGTGTGGCCCCATTCACATCTAAAAGCGCAAAACCTCAACGTTTTGCGCAAGTGATTTTACGGTGATTTGTGCGATAAAATCAGTGGACACTTCAGAGCGATCGCTATTTCAAGCACTGATCCGCGATCGCTGCAGAATCCCCCAGAAAATGCTGCAGGTAACACGTTTGCGATTGGTGCTAATCCCAAAACGCCCGCGATCAGCGCCAATCATGGCAGTGAGAATATACTGCCATAGGGTAATATAGCACTAGCGCTTTAAAAAGCTTTAGCGCTTTAGTGATTAGCGGGAATCGCCCGCTAATCACTTAAGTGTGAATGGGCCGTGAAGAGAAAAATTACCTAGTAGAAAATTCAGGAGAAAAAGTTAATTGCATATGGGCCACAGTTTAATTTCATTTCTATGTGATTGCAATAATTTAGTTATCATTATGCTTTATTTTATAGAGCACCACAGTTTTATGCTGCATGTGAAGTAAAAAAAAAAAGTGAGACCCTGTACTATCAGGGTTTAAAATAATAATATTAATAATAAGATATATATATATATATATATATATATATATATATATATATATATATATATATATATATAGTGTATATACCCTCTTTCCCTGAAAAAAAGACCTACCCTGAAAATAAGCCATAGTTGGAATTTTGAGCATGCTTGAAATATAAGCCCTACCTTGAAAAATAAGCCGTAGCGGAAGCTAAAGAGGAGGAAGAGGCAGTAAGTGACAGTGTGGTGCAGTGCGAATCGGGCACTGATCCTGTCATCTCAGCACACAGCAAGGTTATCAGCTGTGTGCAGGGAAGACAGGACAGGTGCCTGATCCGTACAGTAGCATACTTTCAAATCCATGAACATCACAGTACAAAGGAACAGGAAATGTTCCGGTGAGAGACACTTTCTTATAGAAATATAAGACATCCCCTGAAAATAAGCCCTAGCACATCTTTTAGAGCAAAAATTAATATAAGACACTGTCTTATTTTCGGGGAAAGACGGGTATATATATATATATATATATATATATATATATATATATATATATATATATATATACATATATATATACTAGCTGGTCGCCCGGCGTTGCCTGGGTATGTAATTGGCTAGTGTAAGCTCTGCCTACTTTTTCTAATCCCAACACACAATTACTCAAGGATGACCTAGTTTGTGAGCTTTGTGGTCTTTGGCATCAATAATTGGCATTGAAATGAAATAAATCTAATTGGCTGTGGCTCCACTCCTTTGAAAATCAATAGGTGAATTTTGATTAGCTTTTGTAGGCTCCACCCATTTTCTGAATATTAATCCCAGTCACCCAGTGACCAACTGTGCAAAGTTTAAGAACCCTACCATTGACAGTGTAAGAAAAACAAAAGTTTGCTTTTAAACTTAAAACAGAAAGAATTTGCGATAATTCAGGTTGGAGTGAGCTTAAAATGTCGCCCAGTGCATCACTGTTCAATATATGCAAATTAACCATTGTTACCCTTAAAAGCTAAACACCTCCAGAACTGCTGGAATGCAATGATGCATCTTCTTGTTAATTTGTACAGAGCCATAATAATCCAACATGCATACAGACTGTTTTGGATTGTTTGATCCTCATCAGTGCATGGCATGGATTAATTTGGCTCTATGCAGTAGGGCTTGTAACACCGAGAGGTACAGACTAACCAGCCAGCTCATGGTGACCCAGAACTCATTGGAGTGTGTAAGGGACTACAATGGTCCTAAAAAGCCCCCTTAGTAAGATGTTAAGAAAAACAAAAGTTTGCTTTCTTTAAACAGAAAGAATTTGCGATAATTCAGGTTGGAATGAGCTTGAGATGTCTCCCAGGGCACCACTGCTGAATATATGCAAATTAACCATTCTGCCCTTAAAAGCTAAACACACCTCTAGTGTAACAGTGTAAGAATGGCTGCAGTTTACATTTCCCAGTGAACTTTGTATTTGTCTCTGCCCCCTTATTGGTTATAGGAATAAAAAGTATCCTATACTTTATTCCAGGTAATGTACTATGTGTGTGCCAAATTTCACTTTACATTCTGGCAGTTAACTTTGTAATTTTCTCCACCCACTGATGTTCTAATGTTTCCCGGGTATCTATTTGGCTGCTGATGGCTGTGGCCACTTTTTCTAACACACAATTGTCAATAGTCAATGACCAAGTTTGTGAGATTTGTGGTCTTTGGCATGAATACTTTTCATTGAAATTAAACACATCTGATTCGCTGTTTGTGGCCCCACCCCTTTTCTAAATATTTAACCCCAGTCACCCAATGATCAACTGTACCAGGTTTGAGGCTTGTGCCATTAACAGTGCAAAAATGGCAGCAATTAAATATTTGCCTTGAAAATCAATAGGTGAATTGTGGTTGGTTTTTGTAGGCTCCACCCACTTTTCTGAATATTAATCCCAGTCACCCAGTGACCAACTGTGCAAAGTTTTAGAACCCTGCAATTAATAGTGTAAGAATGGCTGCAGTTTACATTTTCCCAGTGAAATTTGTGTTTGTCTCCGCCCACTGAAGACTCGGCATTGCCCAGGTATGTATTTGGCTGGTGCTGGCTCCGTCCACTTTTTCTAACCCTAACACAAAATTACTTAATGACCAAGTTTGTGAGCTTTGCGGTCTTTGGCATCAATAATTTGCATTGAAATAAAATAAATCTGATTGGCTGTGGCCCCACCCCTTTTCTGAATTTGAACCCCAATCACCCAATGGCCAACTGTACCAGGTACAGGTGATTAACAGTGCAAGAGGCTTGTGCCATTAACAGTGCAAGAATGGCATCAATTAAATATTCCCCTTAAAGTTAATAGGTGGATTTTGATTGGCTTTTGTAGGCTCCACTCACTTTTCTGAATATTAATCTCAGTCACCCAGTGACCAACTGTGCAAAGTTTTAGAACCCTACAATTAATAGTGTAAGAATTGCTGCAGTTTACATTTTCTCAGTGAAATTTGTATTTGTCTCTGCCTACTGATGACCCAGCATTGCCCGATTATGTATTTGGCTGGTGCTGGCTGCGCCAACTTTTCCTAACCCTAACACACAATTACTCAATTACTCAATGACCAAGTTTGTGAGCTTTGCGGTCTTTGGCATCAATAACCTGCATTAAGATGAAACAAATCAGATTGGCTGTTTGGGGCTCCACCCCCTTATATAAATTTAAACCCCAGTCACGCAATGATCAACTGTACCAGGTTTGAGGCTTGTGCCATTAACAGTGCAAGAATGGCAGCAATGAAATATTCCCCTGAAAAATTAATAGGTAATTTTTGATTGTTTTTTGTAGGCTCCACCCACTTTTTAGAATATTAATCTCAGTCACCCTGTAACCAACTGTGCAAAGTTTGAGAACCCTACCATTAACAGTGTAAGAATGGCTGCTGTTTACATTTTCCCAGTACAATTTGTATTTGTCTCCGCCCACTTATGACCCTGCGTTGCCCGCTTATGTATTTGGCTGGTGTTGGCTGTGCCCACTTTCCTAACCCTAACACACAATTAATCAATTACTCAATTACCAAGTTTGTGAGCTTTGTGGTGTTTGGCAACAATAATTTGCATTGGAATGAAACAAATCTGATTGGCTATTTGTGGCTCCACCCCCTTTCTGAAATTGAACCCCAGTCACCCAATGATCAACTATACCAGGTTTGAGGCTTGTGCCATTAACAGTGCAAGAATAGCAGAAATGTAAATATTCCCCTTGAAAATCATTAGGTGAATTTTGATTGGCTTTTATAGGCTCCAACCACTTTTCTGAATAATAACCCTAGTCACCCAACAACCAACTGTGCAAAGTTTGAGAACCCTACCATTAACAGAGTAAGAAAAACAAAAGTTTGCTTTCTTAAAACAGAAATAATTTGCGATAATTCAGGTTGGAGTGAGCTTGAGATGTCTCCCAGTGCATCACTGCTGAATATATGCAAATTAACCATTGTTACCCTTAGAAGCTGAACACACCTCCAGAACCGCTGGAATGCAATAATGTGTCAGCTTGGGAAATTGTACAGAGCCATAATAATCCAACATGCATACAGACTGTTTTGGATTGTTTGATCCTTATCAGTGCATGGCATAGATTAATTTGGCTCTATGCAGTAGGGCTTGTAACACCGAGAGGTACAGACTACCCAGCAAGCTCATGGTGACCCAGAACTCATTGGAGCGTGTAAGGGACTACAATGGTCCTAAAAGCCCCCTTACTAAGATGTTAAGAAAAACAAACGTTTGCTTTCTTAAAACAGAAAGAATTTGCGATAATTCAGGTTGGAGTGAGCTTGAGATGTCTCCCAGTGCATCACTGCTGAATATATGCAAATTAACCATTCTACCCTTAGAAGCTAAACACACCTCCAGTGTAACAGTGTATGGCTGCAGTTTACATTTTCCAGTGAAATTTGTATTTGTCTCTTTTTGGTTATGGGAATAAAAAGTATCCTATACTTTATTCCAGGTAATGTACTATGTGTGTGACAAATTTCATTCAAATCCGTTCAGCCGTTTTTGCGTGATCGAGTAACAAACATCCAAACATCCAAACATCCGAACTTTCCCATTTATTATATTAGTAGGATATATATATATATATACATATATATATATATATATATATATATATATATATATATATATATATATATACACAGGGCCGGCCTTTGACCTGAGCGACCGGAGCGATCGCTCAGGGCGCCGGGCCGCCGGCTTCCAGGGGGGGGCGCCGCGCCGCTCTCCTGCCCCCCGGCCGCATATTGTTTATTTTTATCTGCTAGCTCACTTGCGGCGGCTTGCGCCGCACGACTGTCTCCCTCTGGCTCCGCCCCCTGGTGCCGCTGGGGGTGATGGGGGCGAAGACCAGAAACAAGTGCTGGAGCCTGCAGCCTCTTGGAGGCAGTGTCTTTGATAGTCTCCGCCCCGCGCTGCTGGCCCCGTGCGTGATAGGAGGAGGATGGAAGCCCGCCGTGTGCCAGGCCAGCCTCCCTGCCTTGACCTGGCTGTGTGTGGCAGTGGGTGACTGTCCCTCGAGACCCCGAGACCCGGGCTGGCCATCGCCCCAAGACCCCAACTGACTGGACAGACCATGTCACCAGCAAAAGTAAGGCTCCGCTCCCCATCCCATATATGTGCAGCAGCCATGAGATGTGTGTATATATATATGCAGCAGCCAGCAGATGAGATGAAATATAATAGATGCAGCAGCCAGCAGATGAGATTCCCAGCTGAGCTGACCACCCTGTGATCAAAGCAAAATGTAACACAACAGACAGCACAAGTGTGTGTGTGTATATATATATATATATATATATATATATATATATATATATATATATATATATGTATATATATATGTATATATATATATATATATATGTATATATATATGTATATATATATATATATATATATATATATATATGTATATATATATATATATATATATATATATATATATATATATATGGGATGGGGAGCGGAGCCTTACTTTTGCTGGTGACATGGTCTGTCCAGTCAGTTGGGGTCTTGGGGCGATGGCCAGCCCGGGTCTCGGGGTCTCGAGGGACAGTCACCCACTGCCACACACAGCCAGGTCAAGGCAGGGAGGCTGGATGTATATAGCTTTGATCATACAGCGGTCAGCTCAGCTGGGAATCTTATCTGCTGGCTGCTGCATATTATAGGCAACTAAAGGGGGATCTGGTAGCCTACGTATACACACACACACACACACTAAGTGGGGGTCTGCCTATATACATACACACTAAAGGGGGGATCTGCCTACACTAGTAGCCTATATACACTAAGGGGGAGATCTGCCTATAGTAGGCAGATCCCCCCCTTAGTGTATATAGGCTCTACTAGTCTTGTATATGTAGGCAGATCCCCCCTTTAGTGTATATATAGGCAGATCCCCCTTAGTGTATATATTATATATACACACACTAAGGATCTGCCTAATATATGTACACTAAAGGAGGGGACTTGCCTACAAGACGAGTAGCCTATATACACTAATGGGGGGATCTGCTTATAATAGGCAGATTAGACCCCCCCTAAAGTGTTTATAGGCTACTAGTCTTGTATATGTATGCAGATCCCCCCTTTAGTGTATATATAGTAGGCAGATCCCCCTTGGTGTATATATTATATATACACTATTTATTTAAGTATTTATAGCGCCGACATATTACACAGCGCTGTGCAGAGTATATATTGTCTTGTCACTAACTGTCCCTCAGAGGGGCTCACAATCTAGTCCCTACCATAGTCATATGTCTATGTATGTATTATGTAGTGCATGTATCACAGTCTAGGGCCAATTTTTTAGGGGGAAGCCAATTAACTTATCTGTATGTTTTTGGGATGTGGGAGGAAACCAGAGTGCCCGGAGGAAACCCACACAGACACGGGAAGAACATACAAACCCCTTCAGATAGTGCCCTGGCCGGGATTCAAACCAGGGACCCATCGCTGCAAGGCGAGAGAGCTAACCACTACGCCACCGTGCTACCCATACACTAAGGGGGGATCTGCCTAATATATATACACTAAAGGTGGGATCTGCCTACAAGACTAGTAGCCTATATACACTAAGGAAGGGGGGGGGATCTGCCTATAATAGATAGATCCCCCCCTTAGTGCATATAGGCTACTAGTCTTGTATATGTAGGCAGATCCCCCCTTTAGTGTATATATAGGCAGATCCCCCCTTGGTGTATATATCTGCCTATATATACACTAAAGGGGGGGGGGATCTGCCTATATATACACTAAAGGGGGATCTGCCTACATATACAAGACTAGCAGCTTATATACACTTGGGGCCCTTTTACAAAATCAGTTGCTCTCAGTTAAAACGGAAAGAAAACTGATTTTCAAAGTAAGTCCCATGTTTTCCTATGGCTTCTTTCACGCTTAACGCGTTTCAACTGAAATCTTTTTCCCAATGCACTGCGTGGTGTGTGGTGTGTGTAGAGAGGATGAACAGGGGGGGGGGCACCAAAATCTGGTTACGCTCAGGGCGCTGTGAAACCTAAGGCCGGCCCTGTATATACATATACACACACATATATATATATATAATTTTTTTTATTGAATGGGTGAACAATAACAGCACACATGCTGAGACGATAATAAACTAGTAGTAGTATGAATATCCACATCAGAACAACACATGATCCAGCACCTGAGAGCGTAGCACGGCAAACGTGTAATCTATGAATAACCCACTGAAGACTTCCCATGCTAATTTTTGCACCGCATAAAATCAAAGTCTATTTGTTGGCTGTGCCTGAGTGAGAGGAGTGCGCTGTGCTTCCTGCCAGTTCTCCTTCCTGCTGCCCCAGCACACAGATGGGCACAGATACAAGCTAACCACAGGAGTGAGAGGGAATGGGAGGGACCACAATCTTGTTTTGGGGTTTCTGGGAGGGAGAGGTGTGCATCTGGCACAGCTGCTAAAAAGCACTCCACCTTAAAAAGTGCAACAAAAACAAGACGCAGCAACACCCAGGGCTGAAGGGGAAGGAAGGGAGGTGTTCGGAAACCCAGCACTGCAAGTCTTCAAATACATCTCTAACACACTCCTATCAGTGGCCTCTTAACCCCTTAATTGTCAGTGTCTATTATCCTAGTCAGCCCGGTTCTACGTATTACTATCACCTATAATACACCATGCTCTGCAGGTTCCTTCACCTCATGACAGTTCTGCAGAGCTGGCTACTTAGCTGTGTGCGCTACCTAAAAATTAAAATGCCAATTAACTATATAGGAAGGGTGAGGCTGATGATTACCTTCAGGTGTCAGTTATTTTTCTTTCCTATAATAGAGCTAGTTAAATTTTGCATCATACTCTGCAGTTATTGTGTCATTTTCTTGGATCGTTAATGATTAAAGTGGAGATATCAGGCATGTTTTCCTATTAAACATTGATAAGGCTCGGGCCAGTTTGTGGAGTACATGCGGTGCAATCAGCAGGGCGGAAATGGCCAGATATCCACGGCCTTGGAGACCTCCTCGATCATTTTCCCTTATTACGAAATCGGCAGTTTCATCATGTGATGGTACATAGGGTCACTTCTCGGCTGCTGTCGACTTTAGTTCTTGGGAGAAAGAATCAACAAGCCAATGTTCCTAATGACTGAGTAAAGCACAGAATATCCTCATCGGAGGTAAACATACCATTTCAGCATTCAAAAAAGATACGCTCAATTTGATTTACTGGGGTAATTAGATTTTATAAATACAGTTAAACCCCGTTAACCAGAACTCAGTTAACCAGAAGTCTCAAGCATCCAGAGAAAAAAAATCTGGCCTCGCAGAATGTGTAAATCTACTTTTACACTTCTTTATATAGTAATAAACCTAATTTACATTAAGTCTTTTCTTTGTCTTAATTTGTTTTTAATTAATATATTTTAACAGGAATACAGAGTTTATGGTACGTGTACAGTGTGGGGTATAGTACTGTTTTTTAGTTAGGCCTATTTCTAACATTGGCTCTCAAGCAACCAGAAACTACACATATCCAGCATTCAGGGTTTTTCCTGTACTATAACATTTGTTTAGACTTATTTAGTTTAGGAACTGCAGTCAAAATAACCTAATGAATAAAGTCAGTGGCCTTTTTCTCCCACGTTATCTCCTAAGAGATAATTTTCATTTTCTCTTTAAAATAACTTTTCAGCGTTTTACAATTGAAAATGTACCCAAAAGTTGGTGGAAAGGTACTATCAAAATTAATTAGATTATTTTCTAGCTTGCCGGTGGTTTAAAAATCATTTTATGACAATGTGTGAAAATATCACCTGGGAGAAAACTTAGGAGAAAAGGTGAATTGCATATGGACCAGTGTTTGCTGTCATTGTAAAATCTTTCCTTTCCTTGATGTACTTTCCGAAATGTATCACAGGGCAGAAATATCTTTAGTGCTGGCAAGTGATCTCTGCAGTTTGTTTGTTACTGAGAGTTCTAACGCCAGCAAAAACTAGTGGGTGGGGGAGAATTCCACATAATAAACAGCCTAGGCTAAGCCTCGGTGGGAGGGTGGGGCTTCATACCATTCCATTATACAGCAATATATAGCTATAGGAAGAGTTTCTGATGTTGAAACCAGGATATTTAACATAAGTGGGTATCCTAAATACTTTACTGCATTCTACCACATGTCCCTACAGTGCCTCTTTATCAACTTAGATTATTTAATGTATCACTGTCTTCCATGCTAATCTGTTTATTCATTTATTTCAGCATCTAAATGAAACATTTTAGTTTGTATCTAATTGATAATCGTTATTTTTGAAGTTCTTTAAACAGTTCCAGGAAAGGAAGTGGAAATACAAAAAGGGAATCTGCCTCTGAGAAGAAGGCTCTCGGCCAATCAGCAGTGCGTGAATGACATAAGTGAGCTATTTTCTCTGAGTTTAGTCTGGATTACTGTAATTGAAAGATGTAGTGAAAAGTGGATAAGAAGGAATGAGATGGTAAAAAGATTTTTTTCATTGAAAGGAAGCCACTATAAAATAACAAAACATCTGCAAGGTCCCACATAGAACTGCTCTCTTCCTCACTCTCTATACATGTAGTGGAAGCTTGATTCGCGAGCATAATTTGTTCTGAAAAACATGCTTGTAATCCAAAGAACTCTTATATCAAAGCGAATTTCCCCATAAGGATCACTGTAAACTAAAGTAATTTGTTCTATAATCCAAAAACAGTTCAGGGACAAACCAAGGATTTTCAAAGGAGGGATTCCTGAAAGGTCTCCCTTAGCCACGCACAATACTATATATGATAGGACATCGTGCTGGGTACACATAATGCAATTTCCCGTCCGACCTGTATCCGATCTGCTCCCGATCGACAACAGGATCGATCAGGAGCAGTTTGGATACAGGTAATAATGAGGACAGCCAACATTGCTAATGAAGGGGAAAGTGAAACATTCACCCAGCAGGGGCACAGGGCTGTGCTCATACCTGACTCTGTTAAGTTCCCCAGAGCTGCTCCATGCTCTGTACACAGGCTGCTGCTCCATGCTCTGTACACACGCTGCTGCTCCATGCTCTGTACACACACTGCTGCTCCATGATCTGTACACACACTGCTGCTCCATGCTCTATACACACACTACTGCTCCATACTCTGTACACACGCTGCTGCTTCATGCTCTGTACACACACTGCTGCTCCATGCTCTGTACACACGCTGCTGCTCCATGCTCTGTACACAGGCTGCTGCTCCATGCTCTGTACACACACTGCTGCTCCATGCTCTGTACACACGCTGCTGCTCCATGCTCTGTACACACGATGCTGCTCCATCCAAATTCAACTGTAGCAGGGAAAGAACGGGCGGCAGTGCTATGAGCTGCAGGGTACCTGCAGATATTCTGGTGTCTTAACTTGTGCCTGTCCCTAGACACTGCACCAGTTCTAGTACCAATGGGGCCCCAGGGCAAAATTAACCTGGGGCCCCCCAACAGACAACCCCAAACAAATCGGTATTAGGGTCCCTTTGTTGCTGCTAATTTCCCTCCTGAGCCCTGAGCTGGCTGCTGGCACTCCCTTCCAATCTCCTCCCAACTTAACTGTTGCTCCCCCTGTAGAGTCTTTGACAGTGTAGTATCTCACCTGCCCACCAGCACGTTACTCTGCCAAAGACTCTGCAGAGGCCCCGAGGAGCAACAGTTAAGATTGGGGGAGACACCTTGGGGGCCCCTACAGGCTCTGGGGCCCTGGGGCGATTGCCCCCTTTGCCTCTATGGTAGCGCCAGCCCTGGGCAGCTGTAATCCCCCCTTGCTTTTGCCTATGCAGTTATAGAAAAATATTTAATACAAAGTACTGTACTGTATTAAATAAAAATGTAAACAAGACTTTCATTATAACTACCAAAATCACTGTTATCTGATGGCTCTCCCAAACCTTTTTATGTGTGTGGCTTATCCAATGACAGTTGCTTTTGCCTCCTCCTGAGGATTTCATGGAAATGGGACTTTGCACATTCTCTACAGTCAGATTAAGTACAATTAAGTACGATCCTGTTTAGCCTCAAAGGGAGAAGAACTATTGTCTCAGTTGTGATGACGTGACACATGCACTGGCTGATTATTTACAGACATTCCCCAAAAACAACCAATTTGGGTGGTTGGTGCGCCGAGCGTGTTGTTGCAAGGTTTGGGGGATTTTTGGGAAAAAGGAGTTGTCCGGATGTGGATGGAGCGAACCGTTATAAAACTCTGTACTCTATACAGTGCTGCTGAAGATGTCAGTGCTAAACAAATACACAATAATAATATGGTGGGACATAAGACTATGACTATGGTACGATTAGATTGTGAGCTCCTCTGAGGTCAGCCAGAAAAGGGAGACATAAGAATGAGGGGGATGCATAGGAGAAAGGGGGATACTGAGGTAGAGGCACAAGTCAGAGAGCCTGGTGGGAGAGAAGAAATGGCAGGAAGACCTCTCATCAGGACACCAGACTTCACCAGTGCTGTTTGGCAGGGCATGCTGTTAAAAGAAGCCACTGAAATCTGAAAGAGGAAAGGGTCATGGGGGAAGACAACAGGGTGGGAGTGGGAGCTGGGAAAAGAAATAAGATTACCTGCAATCAAGCTAATCTAAATTGCTTGGAGCTTGCTTCTCTGCTCACTACAGAAGTCATCTGTTAGCACCTGTATCATTGGCTTCTGCAACAGTAGACTGCCCTGCATTATTGATTAATTACTCTGATTAGGATAAATAATCAATAGTCTAGGGCATTCTGGTATTACAGCAGCCAGTGCACATGGCTACTAATGACAGGCAACTTCTGAAGCACTAAACACATCCTGTCACCTTTTCCTGCTCATGTCTTAGCTGCAGCACAGTAATAATTCTCTCTTCTCACCCTGCTGCTCTGCACATTCACTTAGTGCCGGCTGTGTGTAGAGAGTGAGGAGACACATTGCCCACAGGACAGGAAGGGGTGCTACATCTAGTGCAGGACAGGAAGGGTCAGTGCAGGAAGTAGTACAGTCCCCTGCGCTGCCTGCTGTTATTTTCCCAAATGTTGACTGAACTATGAAAAAAGGTCCCAGTTGGAAGAACACAGTGACTGAGCACCACAGTGGCACCCCTAGCCATGGCTACACTGGGGAATGTGAGCACCCGCAGCCTCATGGTAGTTATGCCACTGGACACATGTAAACGTTTCTTTGCTTGTATAGCAAGACGTTGCCTGTATATCAAGTCAAAATGTAACAAGAGTATTTGCTTGTATTGCAAAGCGCTCTCAAACCAAGTTACTCTCATTCCAAGGTTTTACTGTACCTATAAAAAGTCAGATTATTTGTGTAAACAGTCTAGAGTTAAAACGAAACTGCCGGTATATTTCCCTATAAAACTAAAGTAGAATTCCAGACATGTAGTTCGATATATTTGGTGAAGTACATTGGAGTACCTGCCAAAAGTTTTGTAATTCTATCCAGCCACCCCTCTGTGAAAATTATTATTATTCTATTATTGTTATTTAGTATTCATATAGCACCAACATCTTCCACAGTGCTGTACACTTAACTGTCCCTTAGAGGGGCTCACAATATAATCCTTACCATAGTCACATGTTCATTGTAGTCTGGGGACAATTTTAGGGGGAAGCCAATAAACGTATCTGTAGGTTTTTTTGGAAGAATATGAACATGAACCAGTCAACCCCATCATCTCTTTAGGTGTGAACTGGGGTTGATTTACAAACATTCGTTTATCATGCGGATTAATGCTTTGCGCGTGCAAGGCAGATCGTGTGATAACTGCTGTGATAGCAGTTATCACGCTTTTCTGAATCAACACCCGTGTGCAAAGCCCATTGGATAGTACAGGTCAGCAGCACACTGATGAGCTCATCATTCTGATCCATAAGCAAGCTTACACTATAACAGGGTTTCTTGGGAACTTTGCAGGGGCTCCTTGGCATTTTTTTTGTTGAAGTAAGTACGGTGGCGTAATGGTTAGCGCTCTCGCCTTGCAGCGATGGGTCCCCGGTTCGCATCCCAGCTAGGTCAACATCTGCAAGGAGTTTGTCTGTTCTCCCCGTGTCTGCGTTGGTTCCTCCAGGCACTCCGGTCTCCTCCCACATCCCAAAAACATACAGATAAGTTAATTGGCTTCCCCCTAAAATTGGCCCTAGACTGTGATACATACACTACACCATATAGACATATGACTATGGTAGTGATTAGATTGTGAGCCCCTCTGTGGGACAGTTAGTGACAAGATAATATACTCTGTACAGCTGTTTGGGTTCAAGGTGCATTTGCAGTTTCTGGGGGGGGCTCAGCGCACCTCTGATTGTCGGCCATTCGGAAGCGGCCTGGTGATGCGCTGATCCACCTTTTGCGCAATACTCTGTACAGCGCTGCGTAATATGTCAGCGCTATATAAATACTTAAATAAATAAATGAAAAAAATAATGAAGGGCACTGTATAAGGACATAAACGACCATACCAGCTTTTGAAGACCATGCCACCTGCAAATTAAATTCAGGGGTTCCTTGAGATGCGAAAATTACTTGCAGGGGTTCCTTGGGATCCAGAAAGTATTTGCAGGGTTCCTCCAGGGTAAATAGGTTGAGAAAGGTTGCACTATAAAGACAAGAAACACTGCAATGCAGCTGAGCCTGGTTGGCTCTCAGTGCCGCCCCAGCAATAGTTGCAGGATCTGTTTATTAGCAAGCAAATATGGGTACAGCAGCTAGCTGGTGACTAATTAACCTCTTCAGGACACAGGCTTACACCCCCTAAAGACCAGGCCATTTTTTGTAAAATGGGCCACTGCAACTTTAAGGCCAAGCTGCAGAGCCGCACAACACAGCACTCAAGTGATTCCCCCCCCCCTTTTCACCCCACCAACAGAGCTCTCTGTTGGTGGGGTCAGATTGCCCCCCGAATGTTTATTAATGTTTATTTGTTTGTTTTTTATTACATTTTGCTGTTTTTTTATATTTAGATATATCCAATCCCCATGATCAGCTGTCATAGGCTTCAGCCTATGACAGCCGATCACCGCCGAGACTCAGGAGGGGACAGCCGTGTTACACGGCTGTCCCCAGTACAGCGCTGCTGTAGATCGCAACGCTGTACCCGGTATTTAGATGGCGGTTTAGCCTTCCGACAGTCTCCAAGCAGCAATTGCTGCTCCGCCTACCAAGCAGGAGATGCGCGGCAGTTCCAGGACCTGGGGCGTAAAGTCCTGGGGCTGCCGCCGTGGCCACACCCATGGGCATGACGTGGTCGGCAAGCAGTTAAAAACAATGTGTACTGTATTGGTGATTTATATAAAAAAAATAGATGCTAGATATGATATGGTTCACCTGTGTAGTTTTAACCTCATTTTCTGTTTATCAGGGGTTCCTAAAATAATAGAGGTGTAAAAGTATAACAAGAATCAGGCACAGTAAAAAAAAATAAAAAAATAATAATGAAACTCTATGATTTGCGTGGTCTAATCTCACTGCAAGTTCCTGTCACTGACTGACCACCTGAGACTCCCTTACCGTACTCTGACTCTGCCTGACCACACTGCACCACCATAAAACTAAAAAGTAGATATTGGACTTGATTCACAAAGCAGTGATAACTTATCATGGATGTGAAAAAGTGGTTTGCACGCGTTTTAGCGATAACGTGAATTTATCGCACGAACGTGGAACGTTAATTCGCGTTCGCGCAATAACGCAATAACGCAAATTTTAGCACGCGATAACCATTTTCACGCTACATTTCGCACTAAGCACTTTTCCCAGCGTGATAACAGTTATCACTGCTTTGTGAATAAAGCCCATTGTGGTTGCTTCCATTCACAAAGGATGTGCCTCCTCTTGTTACACAGACACTGGCCACAGGCAAACAACTAGTGCTGACCATTGACAGACAGACACCGGTTACAGGCAGATATCACTCACAGGGCCCTATGCCATTCCCCAACTTGCCAGAGGTGAACACTGGCGAGGTCTGAAATTAGACAATGAGACCGTCACCTAATTGAGTTCTGTTTACTATCCAGCCAGGGGTACAAAACTTGCCTATTGAGTTCTTTTCCCTCTTTCAATTTCCCTGTTTCACAAGCCGAGAAGATATGCTGTCCGTCAACCATGGGCGAGCGAGAACTAATCACCTGCTTAGAGCAGGTGAAAAGTCTCTATTGCCCATATTTTGGCATCTGGGAGCCTTCTTTAGTACTAAGCGAATACCAGGTGTCAGTCTTGGCACTTCTGCCAAGTACCCTTGGCACCTTCACTAGTGCTTGCCACTTCTCACTGGTTCATTAAGAGCTATAGTATTCAGGGAGCTTTGAGCCACCTGCCAGGGCTTCCCATTAGTTTATCTTATCAGCCAATGAGAATCCTCCCTGAAGAGGATTTTCATTGGTCAGGATATTAGACCAATGAAAACGCTCCTCATGGAGGATTCTCATTGGCTGTTAAGATAAACCAATGGGGAGCCCTGGCAGGAGGATCAAAGATGCTTTTTTGGGGTTCCCCGAAGATTTTAGTGCTGAAGAGCTGGCAAGAAATGTGATGTGCCCCCTGGCAGCTGGTGGTGGAGCAGTGAGAGGTAGCATAGATGCCAAGGATGCTATGGGGGCAGGGAGCGGCAGGTCTGGGGATGCCGACAACAGCGTGACAAGCTGCAGTGGTAGTAGAGATGGGAAGCAGTGGCCAGAAGGAGATTCTTCAATCACCAGTATGGGAAAAAAAGTATGTAGAACCCCCTCAGATGAAGCATCGTCTCCAAAGCTTTCTTTAACTCCTTCTCACCCCTTCTCAGCTAGGTCAACCTGTGTTGGCCTCCGCCATAGTAGCCATACTAGCCCACATGATGCAACAAAGCCTTCCATTCTCCTACAAAGTCCTTGTTCATGTCATGGACAAGGGGCTCTTCCCCACCTCTGCCAGAGTCGTAGTGCTGAAGGCCAGCACCACAGCAGAAAACCTTGCTCTCCATTGCCCCTGCACCTAGGAGCATGGCTCAAGCAAATAGCTATTATTCCCAACAAAACTGACAGGTTTTAGGCTAGTCCACCTCCTCATGGGGGATTCTTAGTATTTTCTTTGTTTTCAAAAGTATTTCCTAAACTGCAGTCGCTAAGTCTAACTGCCAAAATAGTGAGTAGGGAGGTCGGCTAGCAGGGGCATAACTAGACTTAACAGGGCAAACATGATAGCATGGGGCCCCCTTGGTCCCTGAACCTCATGCAGGTCACGTGACTGGGAGCCGGGGAATGGCAGCAGAGAGTGTTTTGCTGTGAAGCAGCGTCTGGAAACAGGAAATAATTACACACGCTCCTCCAGGGAGGTTTTGCTAATTGGCTGCATTTGCGGTTGGGGAGAGGGAGGAGTCGGGGTCCCCAAAGCCTCTGGGCCCTCCTGCGATAGCAGGAGTCACAGAGGTGATTGCTACGCTCATGCCGGCTGGTATCTTACTATTTTGGCAGTTAGACTTAGCAACTACCATTCAGGAAATGCTTTTGAAGACAAAGAAAACCCTGAGAATCCCCATAAGTAGATGGACTAGTCCAAAACCTGCCGGCTCTGTCTTACTTTTTTCACTATAGTGGTCATTTGAAGGACAGTTATAACCATAGATTGTGCAGTGTTTTCTGTGTAGTATTGCAAAAACAACAAAAAAAAGATACCAGTGTTGTAAAATACATAATTAATCTTAAACATTCATGCACAGAGCAATTTGAAAGTTCTGGACCATTTGGAAATGTTCCCCTATGTAGAAATAAAGTTTTACTAGTTTGACAGCATGGGCAACATAGTGGCATAGTGGGCAGCACGCTTGCTTTGCAGCACAAGGATCTCAAGCTCAAATCACAGCCAGAGCACTATCTGCATGGAGTTTGAATGTTTGCCTCACATTTGTGCAGGTTTCTTCACACAACCCAATCTGGGTAATCTAGTTTTTTACCACATCCCCAAAACATGCAGCTAATTCAATTGGTTCCTCTCCTTACAAAATTAAATATATAATTGAAAAAAATTGCCTTGTACTATGATAAGTAAACTAAACTGTGGTATGGATTACAATGGCGATCTCTGCTGAGTAGAACCAGATCATCCACAAGGCAACCTAAGTAGGTGCCTAGGGCCAAGTGGATGTCAAGGGGCCTGGCTGCTATCATCTCTGAGTGTCTGCCCTTATTCTAGCTTACCTAAAAGGCTAGGTTCAAAGCAGGGAGAGTCAGAACTACTACCTTGCCTCGTGCCCCATTTTACCCTAATCTATATCTGCCCCTCAAGCAGTGGTGCTCAGCAGAGCTCGAATATTCGAGTAGCTCGAATATTCGAGCTCTTTTTCAGCTATTCGAGCTCGGTATTCGAGCTCCGAATAGCTGGAGCTATTCGAATGGGCTATCCGAGTACACTCGAATAGCCCATTCACTATTCGAGCTATTCGAGCAACCCGGCGCTATTCGAGCTCGGTACCGAGCTCGAATAGCGTCATAGCCCAGATTGATGTCCTTAGAGCCAATCAGAGGGCTCCCAGGCCCTCTGACGGCAGCCAATCACAGAGGGGGACCCTGGCCAGCCCCTACCCTATAAATAGCAGCCGCCATGTTCCGTTTCTCCGTGCTTGCCTGAGACTTGTACAGAGAGAGAGTTGCTCCTTTGTGCTTTGGCTTAGCAAGAGCTCTATTGTGGTCATTTAACTAGCGTTTTTGCTCACATACACCTCCTATACACACCTATATTGTTGTTAGTTATTTAGACATTGTATTTTAGTTAGTAGCTTGTGTGTTACATTAGAGACAGGCAGCTGCTGCAAGCTTACAGGTTTAGGCCTCAGGGGGGCCTTGCCTCTGTGGGCAGCTGTCCTCTGTTTATTTCTCTCATCTATACCAGTATTTCTGCTGTCCTTTACTAATAGTATTGTAGTTATACTGTACTAGGAGTAGGACACTCACTGACTGTCACTGTTTATAGGCTACTAGCTAGCTCCTGCGTGTGTGCACTCACTCACTGTCTGTGTGTACACACACTCTATTTCCTTCTGATTACTGATAGATTATTGTTAGTTAGTTGTACTTACTTACTACTTACTCTTACTGTACCCGTAGGGACACTCACTGTCACTGTTCATATAGGCTACTAGCTCCTGCGTGTGCGCACTGCACTCACTGTCTGAGTGTACACACACAACACACACTCTATTTCCTTCTGATCGCTGATTGATTATCGTAATTAGTTAGTTGTACTTACTGTTACTACTTACTCTTACTGTACTAGGAGTCTAGGACACTCAGTCACTGTCCATAGGCTACTAGCTCCTGCGTGCGTGCACTCACTGTCTGAGTGTACACACACCCACACTCCATTTCCTTCTGATCGCTGATTGATTATCGTAATTAGTTAGTTGTACTTACTGTTACTACTTACTCTTACTGTACTAGGAGTCTAGGACACTCAGTCACTGTCCATAGGCTACTAGCTCCTGCGTGCGTGCACTCACTGTCTGAGTGTACACACACCACCCACACTCCATTTCCTTCTGATCGCTGATTGATTATTGTAATTAGTTAGTTCTACTTACTGTTACTACTTACTCTTACTGTACTAGGAGTCTAGGACACTCAGTCACTGTGTTCATAGGCTACTAGCTCCTGCGTGCGTGCACTCACTGTCTGAGTGTACACACACTAAATTTACTTGTGATTACTACTGATTATTGTAACTGCTAGTTGTACTTCCTGACTGTTACTACTTACTTACTGTACTAGGGGACACTCACTCAGTCACCTCACCAACCAACCCACTCCATTAAAGTACCCCACTTTTTACCCGCCCTTTTAAAAAACTTTTGTCTATACGCCCAAAACATTGAAGATGTCTGGAAGTGGCAGCCAGCGCGGTTTGGGCAAGGGGAAGGGCAGCAAGGGAATCAGGAGGAGAGGGAGCAGCATTGTGGCAAGCCGCGGCCGCGGGCGCGCCACCATGCACAGTTCCGCAGCAGCAGCAGCAGCGTCAGTGGCTAACATTCCTCCCATAGCCACTGGCCGTGGACGCCTTGGGCGCCGCCCAGCAGGAGCATCTGCAACTCACGCTGCAGAGACACAGCAGCAGCAGCGTGTAGCACCTGCTCCCATTTTCCTCCAGCCGGGTCGGAAACGTCCCATTGAGGAAAAGGATGCAGACACTGTGGTGCAACTCATGACAGAGGATGAGCAGCCCGCCATCAGCTCTGCATCCGAGGCCTCCACCCTCACCACCACCACCACCACCACCACCACCCCTGTTCGCAGCAGCCGCCCAGCAGGGTCTGGGGAGGAGGCCAGTTCACCGTCACTCGCCGACCTGTCATTCAGCAGTCTTTTGACCCCAGGCATCATGAGTAAATTGTCTGCTGTTGTTGGCGATCTTGAGGAGGAGATGCTGATGGGCACTTTGGGGGATGAGGGATTGGACAGCAAGACTGTGGCGACAGTCAAGCAGCCCATCCATGCATCAGGAGAGGAGTTTGGGGGGTCCTCATCCCAGCAGGACATGTTTCAGGAGGGGGAGGATGATGATGACCGGTGACAGACAGAGACTGGGTGCCACCACCTCCAGGGGATGTCATCCTCAGCAGCTCTGAGGAGGAGGAGGAGGATGCGCTTGTGGGCCTTGCAAGGAGGCGCATCATTGCAAGCATTGGCAGCGTCCCACAGCCTGCTGGTGTCTCAGGCTCAGCAGCAGCAGCAGCAGCATCAGCCAGTACCACCACCAGCCGCACCCAAGCCCCCCCCCCCAACCACCACAGGGAGACAGGCAGCAGCGCTTCCATGCCGTAGGGGGAAGTTTCTGTCACCAATCTGGCGGTTTTTCACCATGCCCACTGTGTACAGCAAGTACGCCACTTGCAACCACTGTCAGCGGAAGTTGAGCAGAGGTGCAGACCCCTTAAAGTTCAGCACCAGCTCGCTCATCAACCACCTTGCGGCTAAACATTTCCACCAGCATGAGGAGTTCCAGAGGCTGAAGGCATCTGCTGCTGGCAGTGGCACCACACCCATCACTGCACAGCCTTCAGCAGCAGCAGCAGCAACAGCAGCCACCCGCCCTCCTGCTCCTCCAGCAGCACCAGCAGGAGTGCGGAAACGCACTGCTCCTCCCCCCTCTGCAACTCCTGCCGCCGACACTGAGGCCTGTTCTGGCAGCCAGTCCTCAGTGGCCTCCTCTGCTGTGTCTGCTGATTCCCGTGTCAGCAAAAGGCCACGCCAGAGCCTTTTGAGCGAGTCCTTCCAGGGGGTGGTTAGGGCTCTGCCTCCCAGCAGCCGTCGCGTGCGGCAGCTGAACGGCTTGCTGGCACGGGCCATGTGCTCCCAACTCCTGCCGTACACGCTCGTGCAGGAGGGGAGCGACATTCGTGCGCTGCTTGCTTGCGCAGCCCCAGACTGGCAGCTCCCCAGCAGACACTTTTTCTCCCGCAAGGCCATTCCTGCACTGCACCGCTTTGTGATGGCCAATGTGGAGCGAGGGCTGGAGCACGCGGTTGGTGAAAGGGTCCACGTCACCATGGACTCCTGGAGCAGCCGCTTCGGGACAGGCCGCTACCTGTCCTTCACTGTCCACTGGGTCAGCTTGGTGGAAGGGGGTGAGGATGGGAGAGCAGCAGCGGGCACAGCAGCAGCAGCAACACAGTGGGTGGTGCCACCCCGCAGGCTCAGGGGAACTGCAGCAGGTTCCTCCGATCCTCTGCCATCCTCCGGCACACCTGGCCAAACCCCCCGCCTCAGCAGCAGCGTGAAGGCCCGCCACTGCCAAGCGCTGCTGCACTTGGTCAGCCTTGGGAAGACCAAGCTGACGGCAACCCATGTGTTGGCCAAACTCCAGGAGCAGGAGAGGATTTGGCTGACCCCCAGAGGCCTCAGAGTCGGAGAGGTGGTGGCCGACAATGGGGCCAATCTGGTTGCCGCAATAGACAGGGGAAACCTGACCCACATCCCCTGTCTTGCCCACGTGCTGAACCTGGTGGTGCAGAAGTTCCTGCGCACCTACCAGGGGATGGGCGAACTGCTGGAAACGGCAAGGAATGTTGTGCGTCACTTCCGGCGCTCGGCTGCAGCCTGTGCGAGCCTGGAAGACGTGCAAAAGGAGCTGGATCTGCCACGCCATCGGCTGATCCTTGACGTTCCGACTCGCTGGAACTCCACCCTGGCGATGTTGGAGCGTCTGGTTGAACAGAGGCACGCTGTCAAACAGTACCTTGCCCTGGCCACTGTTTCCGCAGCTCAGAGAAGGGACAAGACCAGCAACATCCCGTCCATCGTCCCCGATGATGACTGGAGGCACATGCAGCAGGTGTGCTTAGTGCTGGCTCCCTTCCTGCAGGCCACAAACATGGTGAGCAGGGACCATGCTATGGTCTGCGAGTGGGTGCCCCTGGTTTCTCTGCTGAACAGGGCCCTCGATGCTTTGCTGGAACAGGGAGCGGCAGCCTTGGACCAGCAGGAGCGGCAACCAGCTGCGCAGTTCACCTCTGAGGGGGAGGAGGAGGAGGACTTGGTGGAGGTCCCTGACCTGGCTGCTGATGAGGGGGATCAGCACAGCGCAGCTGAGTTGGTGCGGGGGTGGAGAGAGGATGAGGCGGCAGAGGAGGAGGATGAGGACAGCACTGACGTCGATGTGCCAGCAGACGTGGCCCGCCTCTTCCCAATGGCAGCGCACATGCTGACGTGCCTGCGCAGGGACCCCAGGGTGATCCAGATGAAGCAGAGGGAGGACATCTGGATCAGCATGATGTTGGACCCACGCCTCAAGGGGAAGTTGAGCCAGTTCCTGCCGCCTGCAGGAGGAGACCCAGCGCAACAAATAAGGAGCTTGCAGCAGGCCCTTGTTGAGCGCTTGGAGGAAGCCTTCCCCCAGCCTTCCACCCCCACTGTCCAGCAGCCAGCACAGAGGCAGCAGCAGGTGCCTGCATCCAGCAGCAGCAAGCGCCCCACAGACCTGCTGTCTCTCAGCCACGAGCTCTACAGGACTGTAGAGGCTCCGGCAGCAGTGACTAGAGAGGAGATGCATGCAGCAGCATCCTCCTCCGGTCACAGCCAGCGCCTGACCCGCATGGTGGCTGACTACATGGGGTCGTACAGCGGGCTTGACAGCGATGCCCCTGTTGATCCCATGGAGTATTGGGTCAAGCGCATGGAGATCTGGAGCGAGCTGGCGCAGTACGCCCTGGAAGTGCTGTCCTGCCCCCCTTCCAGCGTGCTGTCCGAGCGCTGCTTCAGTGCAGCTGGTGGCGTGGTCACCGAGAAACGCTCACGTCTGTCTCACAAGTCTGTGGACAGACTGACGTTTCTCAAGATGAACCAGGCGTGGGTGGAAGGCGAGTTCCTGGCCCCTGTTGTCGGCGAGAGGGGGACATGAACTGGCTGCCGGAACCATCGTTAATGTGCCTTACCACCCTTTACCACCTCCTGGCTCCTGCTCACTAAGCCAGCCTGGTTCACTTTGACTATTACGTCGCCTGCAGCCACACATTTTACACCTACAGTGGGCTGCTGTGTACTGCCCTTCTGCTGTCTGTCTGTGTTTCCCACTGCCAGGGTACACAGAATTACCTTCTTCTGCTGCCACTCTGCCACCAGCTATTACGTCAAACAATAGCTATATTGGTTGCAAAACCAAAACCAAACAAACCATTAAAAAAAAAAAAGGTTTAATTTTTCTGAGGTGCCCGGGTTGAAAACTGTGTTGTTCCAGTTGTGTATTGGACACAATGTGGGCTGCACGACCGCTGTCTGGGACCTCCTGTTGTGTTTATTTACAGCCCTGGTATCACCGCTAGGTACCAGGGCTATTATGTCACGCTGCCTACCTGCTGCCACACTCACACTGCTCCTCCATACCTCCTCCTGCTGCTGCTGCTGCTGTCTGTCTGTGTTTCCCACTGCCAGGGTACACAGATGATTTACCTTCTGCTGCCACTCTGCCACCAGCTATTACGTCAAACAATAGCTGCTCGCCTACTCCTCCATTCCTCCTCCTCCTGCTGCTGCTGTCTGTCTGTGTTTCCCACTGCCAGGGTACACAGATGATTTACCTTCTGCTGCCACTCTGCCACCAGCTATTACGTCAAACAATAGCTGCTCGCCTACTCCTCCATTCCTCCTCCTGCTGCTGCTGTCTGTCTGTGTTTCCCACTGCCAGGGTACACAGATGATTTACCTTCTGCTGCCACTCTGCCACCAGCTATTACGTCAAACAATAGCTGCTCGCCTACTCCTCCATTCCTCCTCCTGCTGCTGCTGTCTGTCTGTGTTTCCCACTGCCAGGGTACACAGAATTACCTTCTTCTGCTGCCACTCTGCCACCAGCTATTACGTCAAACAATAGCTATATTGGTTGTAAAACCAAAAACCAAAAAACCATAAAAAAAAAAAAAAAGGTTTAATTTTTCTGAGGTGCCCGGGTTGAAAACTGTGTTGTCCCAGTTGTGTATTGGACACAATGTGGGCTGCACGACCGCTGTCTGGGACCTCCTGTTGTGTTTATTTACAGCCCTGGTATCACCGCTAGGTACCAGGGCTATTATGTCACGCTGCCTACCTGCTGCCACACTCACACTGCTCCTCCATACCTCCTCCTGCTGCTGCTGCTGCTGCTGTCTGTCTGTGTTTCCCACTGCCAGGGTACACTACACAGATGATTTACCTTCTGCTGCCACTCTGCCACCAGCTATTACGTCAAACAATAGCTGCTCGCCTACTCCTCCATTCCTCCTGCTGCTGTTGCTGTCTGTCTGTGTTTCCCACTGCCAGGGTACACAGAATTACCTTCTGCTGCCACTCTGCCACCAGCTATTACGTCAAACAATAGCTATATTGGTTGCAAAACCAAAACCAAACAAACCATTAAAAAAAAAAAAAAAAAGTTTAATTTTTCTGAGGTGCCCGGGTTGAAAACTGTGTTGTCCCAGTTGTGTATTGGACACAATGTGGGCTGCACGACCGCTGTCTGGGACCTCCTGTTGTGTTTATTTACAGCCCTGGTATCACCGCTAGGTACCAGGGCTATTATGTCACGCTGCCTACCTGCTGCCACACTCACACTGCTCCTCCATACCTCCTCCTGCTGCTGCTGTCTGTCTGTGTTTCCCACTGCCAGGGTACACAGATGATTTACCTTCTGCTGCCACTCTGCCACCAGCTATTACGTCAAACAATAGCTGCTCACATTACTCCTCCATTCCTCCTGCTGCTGTTGCTGTCTGTCTGTGTTTCCCACTGCCAGGGTACACAGAATTACCTTCTGCTGCCACTCTGCCACCAGCTATTACGTCAAACAATAGCTATATTGGTTGCAAAACCAAAACCAAACAAACCATTAAAAAAAAAAAAAAAAAGGTTTAATTTTTCTGAGGTGCCCGGGTTGAAAACTGTGTTGTCCCAGTTGTGTATTGGACACAATGTGGGCTGCACGACCGCTGTCTGGGACCTCCTGTTGTGTTTATTTACAGCCCTGGTATCACCGCTAGGTACCAGGGCTATTATGTCACGGCGAGCTGCCTGCCTCATTGACTGCCTGCTGCCACACACTCATCCTCCTCCTCCTGCTGCTGAATTTACCTCCTGCTGTCTTTGTGTTTCCACTGCCAGGGAGCACATACAATGGCGCTTCCAACATGCGTGCGCCCACCAGCTATTTGTTACGCTCAAAAATAGCTGCATTTCTTTAAAAAAAAAATTGAAAAGAGAAATACGTGAAGAAGAAGAAGACGATATTGAAAAAGAAGGAGAAGGAGAAGATGAAGATGAAGAAGAAGATGAAGAAGAAGATGAAGAAGATGATGAAGAAGATGAAAAAGAAGAAGAAGATGAAGAAGATGAAGAAGAAGAAGATGAAGAAGAAGAAGATGAAGATGAAGAAGAAGAAGAAGAAGATGAAGAAGAAGAAGAAGAAGAAGATGAAGAAGATGAAGAAGAAGAAGAAGAAGATGAAGAAGATGATGAAGAAGAAGAAGAAGATGAAGAAGAAGAAGAAGAAGATGAAGAAGAAGAAGAAGATGAAGAAGAAGAAGATGAAGAAGATGAAGATGAAGAAGAAGAAGAAGATGAAGATGAAGAAGAAGAAGAAGATGAAGAAGATGAAGAAGAAGAAGATGATGATGAAGAAGAAGAAGAAGATGATGAAGAAGAAGAAGAAGAAGAAGACAATATAGAAGAAGAAGAAGAAGATATAGAAGAAGAAGATCTAGAAGAAGAAGAAGAAAGATAAAGAAGAAGAAGAACAAGTATATACAGTAACACTACTGAACAAAATTAAGGACACAACTTCTCTTTCCACCTTTTTTTTTAAAGGAACATCCCCACATAATCACTTGCTGTTGTTACTTGGAAAAAAAGATGTTTCTTGCATCATTCACCCTCAAAACAAGTGTTGGAAGCTATTTAAGGCCAATTCGAATAGTCAGCTCGAATAGTGAGCTCGAATACCGACTCGAATAGTGAGCTCGAAGTCCGAGGTCGAATCGAATAGTAAAAATTATTCGACTCGAATATTCGACTGACCTCGAATAATTTACTATTCGAATTCGACCAAACTCGAATTTTAAAAAGGGGTATTTGAGCATCACTACCCTCAAGGTCAGTAGTGAAATAACTAGGGAGTCTGTGAACTCCACACTACAAAGCTGTAAGCGCTATATACAATACATTTACAACTACACCTGTTTGCACCCATTACAACCCTACTGACACCATGCACAGGCAGTCCCCTACTTACAGACCGCTCGAGTTACGTTTCACAGATACAAACAAACTTCATATACAAAATATACAAATCATTTTTAATTACATATTAATTAAAGTACACTGTATTGTTTAAAGTGTTATAAGTAGCTTAAAGTGAACCCAAAATGAAAATTAACTGAAGAGATAAACAATTGTATTAATCCACCTACTCCTAAAATGACTATTTTATATATATCCCATCGTTTTATTTTATAGTTAAATATTTACAAAGTAGATTGAATGTTTTGTTGTCTTAGCTCAGTGGCAACCTATTAAGGACTTGATTCACTAACCGGCGCTAAGCCGGTTAGTGAGCTTTAACAGTTAATGGTCGCAAACCTGGGCATTAGGTGGTTTGCGCCCAAACATTGAATAAAGCCCCGCTCAGTGCGTTCGCAGCGCGGGTAATAGCCCTGCCCTGTAAACGTCGCAACTGGTGCGACGAAACGCTGCAGGTAATAGCCCTGCCCTGTAAATGTTACAACTGGTGCGACAAAAACGGCGCATCAGGTGCCCCTTAAGCAGCGTTTCGAGGCCACCCGATGCGCCGTTTTCGTCGCATCAGTTGCGATGTTTACAGGGCAGCGGGTGCGACGTTAACGTCGCACCGCTCACTATTACCCGTGATGCGCGCTGTGTGCGCACTGAGTGGGGCTGTGCGCGAAGTAGCTTTGAGTGACTGTTAGTGCGCGCAAAGCTACTTAGGGGGCACAAAGTGGCTTTTCACACCGGCACTAACACTTAGCGCTGGTTAGTGAATCAAGCCCTAAGTGTCTCTAAATTAAAATACATGAACTACTGACCTTTCTCTATCTCTCCCTTGCTCTCAGAAGTTGTATTCTGCCAGGAAAACTTTTATGGCTTATATTCCTGAAAAGCTACCAACAAGACAGAAGCTGTCACTTCCATGCCTGAAAATTAACTTTTCCAGGTAGCAAAATAGAACAAGTATTACAGTCTGTTAGTTATATGTTTTGTACTGTTCATACACGTTTATCTCTTCATGTCACATGTCGCCTCAGGTACACTTTAAAACACTTAAAAAGCACATTGAAAACAGCTAAAAAGCATAGTTTATACTATATGTCCAGGGTTGTCTGAAAGTGAGTCATCTACTGTGGGATGCGAAAGTTTGGGCAACCTTGTTAATTGTCATGATTTTCCTGTATAAATCGTTGGTTGTTAGATAAAAAATGTCAGTAAATATATAAGGTAGAAGACACACACAGTGATATTTGAGAAGTGAAATTAAGTTTATTGCATTTACAGAAAGTGTGCAATAATTGTTTAAATAAAATTAGGCAGGTGCATACATTTGGTCATTTTCATTTTATTGATTCCAAAACCTTTAGAACTAATTATTGGAACTCAAATTGGCTTGGTAAGCTCAGTGACCCCTGACCTACATACACAGGTGAATCCAATTATGAGAAAGAGTATTCAAGGGGGTCAGTTGTAGGTTTCCCTGATGTATACCGCAGGACTCAACTTACAAACAAATTCATTTTACAAACAATCTCTAGGAATGGAATCCATTTGTAAGTAAGAGACCGCCTTTACTGTTTCATGCCCAAGTATCATATTTCACGCAATTTGTTTATAGCCTTCCCATGAACCTGCACAGTGCAGGAAGTAAAAATGAAGACATCCTTGCACTGCCTTTGGGTTTGCTGTGGAATTATAACTAAACAATTATTACTCGTATACAAAGAGAAGACCTGCTGTTGATTTTTCTTCTTTCTACAACTGTGGGACCGATCACTCCCACTTACCACTTCCTGTCAGGCTCTTCTGCAGTGGTATGTATCAGTAATAACAGAGAAGGAGCGCATGTTGCTTTTCACCCTTTGTTCGTGCTGCAGTGCATGTTAAATTATTCCCTGAGCATACTGGGAGAACATAGGATCACAGCCATTAATTTTAAAATAGTAACAGAGATTCATAGAAGTGAGATGAGTGGGTGTGGGTGGGGCTGAAAAACATAGGAGAGAACATAGTAAAAAATAGAAAGTTGGGAGGATGCGTCTGGTCACAGTGCGGATTGCCAGGTTATGTCATCACTGGAGATGAATTGCCTGTTTGGAGACACACAAGGCTTGTAAGCTGCAGTCTTGTGGAAGAGACGGAACTGATGGGAGCTCAATGCTAAGCTGGAAATAGGATACTTACTGACTGACCAATGAATGATAGGCTCATTTTTATATTATATTAATAATATTCTTTTAATCCTTCACACTGCTGCCAACCAGTTTGTAAGGTGTATGCGATAAAATTTGTGTCTTATCAACATTTTTTTTATTGTAGTATTGGGTGGACTGAAGGGATCGGAACGACCTGCCTTCATTTCTTGGAAACTGTATTGGCAAGCTCTGAATTCTGTAAATTCTGCAAAGTTGGCATATTTCACCCACACCCTGTGCTACAAGTTGTGGGTAGTCTAAAATATTTCTCAAAACACTACAGTCAACTATTTAAACAACCCGGCCCATATGCAATTAACTTTTTTTCCTTCGTTTTTTCCTAGTTGAGATTTTCACACCCTGTCAATAAAATACTTTTTAAGCCACCAGCAAGCAAGAAAATGCTTGAAATAATTTTGATGGTACTTTTTCACCTACCTTTGGTACTTTTTCATTTGCAGAGTGCTAAAAATTCTTTTAAATACAAGATGAGAATTTAACTCCTAGGAGAAAACTCAGCAGAAAAAGTTAATTGCATACAGGTCACCATGTGTATGATCAGACGAAATTCTCACCAGAGAGCCGCATTTTGGGCTCGATTCTCTAAAGTGTGATAACTGCTATCACAGCAGTTATCACACGATCTGCAGCCCGCGCCACTTTGCGTGCGCAAAGCATTACTCCGTGTGATAAAGGAAGGTTTGCGAGCGATAGCAGTTATCACCCTTTAGAGAATCGAGCCCTTAGTCCGCATCTAGTCAAATGTCCTATAATATAATAATACCCACCGTGTTGGACTTTTCTTCAATGTGTGCTCCTAATAACGCTTTCAGGTGAACCAATTCAAAGTTATGCAGGTATAAAAAGCGCCCTGTGAGGAAGAGAACTCACCCGACTCATGTGACCACTGTTAGATTGGTCAGATATCGCATTGGGCTCTGAATGGTCTCCTTGATGGATCCTTAAAGCATACTGGTACAGACAGCCTCCTCAGTGGATAGCGGAAACCTCATAAAAGAACGCTCCAATAGCATAATTCCATTTAAAAACACGAAGACTTTATTTTTAAAATGCACGACACATGCGGCTTCTTGATTTACATGCTCAGAGGTTTGCCGGCTCTCCCCCGTTGCCTCCCGGGCAGGCTTGCAGAGTGACCAGTGCGACCAGAGTAACTTGTACCCCTGTCAGTCACCACTGTACTTGCTTGTTCATCTGTTAGGCTCCACCCGACATGTTTCGTCACATCTCGCGACTCCTCAGCGGTCTGTAGTGTGGTGGTGTAGAGAGACAAAACATAATCAAATCCATTTTATTTGCAGGCCTGCCCTCGAATAAGGGATTGATTTTGTCCTGTTACAGTATGTTACTGGACAAATTCCCTGAGAAATTCACACTGAAATGTAAAATGGTTTGGGAACTGGAGGTCCAGGAGCATACTGGAAAAGACTGCAAGGAGGCCCTTCAGGAGATTCCTCTTTTTAATGCCATGCAAAAGCCATTGCAGCTACAATTATACATAGGTCCACTATACTCCCAAACAGTTGTATCATGCTGGCCTATTGTCCTCTCCTGACTGCCCTAGATGCAAAAGGGATCATGGAGACTTAATACATATGGTTTGGAATTGCCTCAAGCTTTGCAGGTATTGGACTGCTATGTTGGATGCAGGGGCGTATCTGGGTAATATTGCGCCTATGGCAAACACTGAAATTGCCGCACCCCCCCCCCCCCCCCCCTCTTCCACCATCAGAGCCCTCTTCCCCTCTAAAAACAGCATCCTTTCTTACGTTACTGTGTTATGATTGCCTGTGTTTTTTTGGCTCTGGATATTACTGAAGTTACATTTTTTGGAAATATCTCTTCTTATTTCCTCTCTGTCCTCTTGTCTAACACTAAGCCAAGTGCACCCTATGTACATAAGTTAAGTAGCCATGTTCCCCAGTTAACAGAATGAATCCGGTCTGAGTGACAGAGAAGCACAGGGCAGGCATGGTGGTGCAGCACAGGAGCAAGTATAGCGCCCATGGTGCTGTGGCGCCCATGGCACAAGCCATGCTTGCACCCCTCTAGATACGCCTCTGGTTGGATGCAATGCATAGATTGTATCAGATCGCCATTCCAAGAACAGTTCTGTTGTGTGTACCGGGGGCCTTTGACGATGGTAGCGTGACTGAGCAAATTAGAATGGCAATTCTTCATTCCTTGTTTATTGTGCTGGAATCCTCCAGCTATGGAAAAGTGATCGGCCCCTGCAGCAGTTAGGGGACCTTGGGGCGGTTGCCCCCTTTGCCTGAACGGCAGTGCCGGCCTTCATCAGGCCCCCACATTTGCTATGTGGGTTAAACAACTTACTGATGCCCTTAAAGTGAACCCGAGGTGAAAATAAACTGATGAGATAAACAATTGTATCAATCCTCTTACTCCTAAAAATTACCTTTTTTAGATAATTCATGGGTTTATTTTATATTTTAATATTTACAAAGTAGATTGAATGATTTGTTGTCTCTGCTAAGTCGCAGCCTCTTAAGTGTCCCTGAGTGGAAATACATTTATTTATTTATTTATTGTATTTATAAAGCGCCAACATATTACGCATGAACTACTGACCTTATCCTATTTCCCTCTCTTCTCAGTAGTTGCATTCTGCCAAGAAATCTTTTATGGCTGCACTTTGCTTATTAGTAATGTTACTTATTAGTAATGTTCCGTGACCTGTTGGAGCTGCGGTTGGTGGGCCCTTGAGAAAGGGCTTTTCCTGATGTTCCTTTTCATTGAATACTTATGGGCTTTGTAACATTATGTGTTTCGCTTATACTATATTGACTGTGTCGCTGTGTTTGTATGTATATATTTCTCTGCAATTTTTCAATAAACTCAGTTTTGTTGATCAAAAAAATAATAATAAATGTTATTCTCTTGTGACCAGTCCAGGCAAATCAAGTCATTGCTACTCTGTGGAAATGATCATTTCATTCTGCATAAACTCTTCTCAAGGAGATGTCATGGAGGAATGCAATCAGTTTGATCAGGTGACCAACTTTTAAAGGACCACTGTAAGCTGAAATAAAAAAAATATTAAACTTCCCTGGGGCTTCTACAGCTCCTCTGCAGACATCCTGTGCCCGCACCGGGACATACCGATCCTCCTGTCCCCCCACCACCGCTCACTCCCGTTATCTGCGGCTGCGCGGCCGTGGCTTCATGCGTCTTACTGTTCACATGTTTGGGAGCATCCTGCGCAGGCACAGTACGAGGTTTTGCGCCTGCATAGGATGCTCCCGGGAACATGAGCGGGAGTGAGGACACACATGCCCATGGTCGCACAGACGCAGTGGCCCACGACATTAAAACCACAGATAATGGAAGTGAGCCGCAGCAGGGGACTGGAGGATCAGTATGTCGAGGAGAAGGCACAGGACATCTGTAAGGGGCCGGTAGAAGCCCCAGGTAATTTTAACTTTTTTTTTTATTCTAGCCTACAGTGGTCTTTTAAGTATCTGAATGGCCGGTCATGATCATCTGATCATGTCTGACCTCTGCTTCCTGTTTTAGCCCAAGAAGCAATAGTTAGACGTGATCACATGGTCTCGATTAAACATTCAGAAACCTATACTGTATAGCCACGTGATCAAAAAGCTTCTACACGAATTCTACTACAGCAGAATTTATGTAAAATAATTGTATCATCTTTACTCCTCAGTAGATCCTTTTGTTGGTTTTCTGTAGGCAGCATGTCTAATGGTGATAGAGCCTAATGGAGGAGGAGTGTTGTGTCTGCAAGCGTGTCTTGGACTTTTCCTGGTAGTCCAGGATGTAAGGAAGAACTGGAGAAAGCTCATTTGGCAACCCTGTCATTGAAGAGGTAAATAAAAACTCTATCATAATATTGCCCTTGTTTAACTCTCTAGTAAGGCCACATCTGGAATATGGAATTCAGTTTTGGGCACCACATTACAGGCAAGATATTGCAGTTTTAGAGCAGGTGCAGAGACAAGCAACAAAATTGATACGTGGGATGGAAGGTCTCACTTACCAAGAAAGCTTAGATAAACTGGGTTATTTAGTGTGGAGAAAAGACACCTTAGAGGAAATCTAATTAACATGTATAAATACATCAGTGGGCAATATAAAAGCTTGGCGGGTGAGCTTTTTGTCCCTAGGCTTTCACAGAGGACTAGAGGACATGATCTGCGCATGGAGGAAAAACGTTTTAGACATTTATTTAGGAAAGGGTTCTTTACAGTAAGAGTGATTATGATGTGGAATGCATTGCCACAGGAAGTAGTTATGGCAAATTCTATATCTGCATTTAAAGGGGGTTTAGATGCTTTCCTTACGTTGAAAGACATCCATGGCTATAATTACTAGGTAATGCCCAGTAGTGTTGATCCAGGGATTTTATCTGATTGCCATCTGGAGTCGGGAAGGAATTTTTTACCCTTTTGGGGCTAATTGGACCATGCCTTTCTCTTTTTCGCCTTCCTCTGGATCAACAGGGATATGTGAGAGAGCAGGCTGGTTTTGTACTTGTTTGGTTGAACTCGATGGATTTTTTCTACCCAAAAACCTATGTAAGTATGAAGAATAACAAGTGGATGCATTTTAACTCCGTACTATCCACAATAGGCACCTATAATGGGAAAATGGGTAAGAACCTCCCATTGGATAATTACAGCATGGATGATTATGTTTCCCAAAGAATGAGGTCAGCTGACTACCTGAATATACTGACTGACCAAGTTATTCCATCAGTGAATTTCTTCTTCCCTGAAGGCATGAGCATATTCCAAGATGACAATGCCGGGATTCATTGGGCTCATATTGTGAAAGTGTGGTTCAAGGAGCATATGACATCATTTTCACACATGGGCCCATATGCAATTAACCTTTTCTCCTGAGTTATCTCCTAAAAGATAATTTTCATCTTCTCTTTAAAATAACTTTTTAGCATTTCACAATTGAAAAAGTACCAAAAAGTTAGTAAAAAAGTACGATCAAAGTTATTTTGAACATTTTCTTGCTCACTGTTGGTTTAAAAGGCATTTTATGACAAGGTGTGAAAATATCACCTGGCAGAAAACTCAAGAAAAAAAGTGAATTGCATATGGGTCATGGACTGGCCACATCAGAGTCCAGACCTTAATCCCACTGAGAATCTTTAGGGTGTGTTGGAGAAGAATTTGCACAGTGGGCCAGCTTTCCCATCTTCCAAGATCTTGACAAAAAATTAATGAAACTCTGGACGGAAATAAATGTTGTGCCAATGGAGAATTTTATTGAGATTAGTTTTATCAGTTTGAAGGGGACATCAGGAAGGGGTAAATTGATAAGGATCAGGTTTAAACGCTTAAGCTGGCCATACACTAGGCCGATTCCCCGCCGATTGACAGCAGATTTGATCACTGGGATCGAATCTGCTGTCACGTCGTTCATGGTACACGCTAAATTTCGATCTATTTAGTCCCGAAATAGATCGATCCCGTCGATCGTTCCGTGCGGGAAATTACCATCGATTGCCCACGGGTATGGAGCGCGTCGCTAGCGGCGTTTGAGTGCCTGATGACCAACGCAATACAGCTGCAATACATTACCTGCTCCGCCGGCGCGACTCCCCAGGTCTTCGCTGTCTTCTCCGCTCTGGTCTGGTCTCCGGGTCCGGTATGCTTCACTGAACTTCCTGCCGAGACAGGAAGTTTAAACAGTAGAGGGCGCTCTACTGTTTAAACTTCCCCAAGACAGGAAGAAGTGAAGCATGCCGGACCCGGAGACCAGACCAGAGCGGAGAAGAAGTCAGCGGAGACCTGGGGAGTGGCGCCGGCGGAGCAGGTAATGTATGCAGGGGGGGGGGGGGGGGGGGGAGAGCGGCGGCAGCACCACCACCTCAGATCGTGAATGGTTTCATGCTGAAATCGATTCACAATCTGTTTGCAGTAAAGGCAGCCATACGATCGCTCTTTGATCAGGTATGGCTACCTTTAATGTTGTGTGTGTGTGTGTGTGTTAGGCATCAGGAATGGTTTGCATTAAGAGGGAGGTAGAAATTAGACATCAAGAAGGGATTTTGCTTTAGAAGTGTCAGCCACTAGCTGTAGAAAAACAAAGAAAGAAAATACAAAAATAACTTCACAAGACAACAAATAAGTAGGAATTGTGAAGCATAACCCCACGTTAGCACTGATTTCAGCATTGCCAGATGTAAATGGTCACATACTGTATATTAATATGATGTTCTTGAGTCCACATTCTTTTGGCCATGTAGTACAGTACTAACACAAGATAGATTTATACACTTTGCTTCAGAGATACGTCTCTTTGTTCATGTGATATTGGTCTGCTGTTACCAGTTTCCTATTAATACTTCCCAGTCAACTGAGAATGTGCAGCAGCTCGATGGTCAGAGTGATAGATGCCAACATGCTTCTAAGATATACGTCCGGTCGCTGACATTAGTTATTATTGAGTGTGACCGAATCCAATCAGTCCCTAATCTGGATGAACAATGCCTTCCATTCCTGATATGTCTTGAAGCAGTTACTTCCCTGATTTATATTCCGATGAGATTAGCTCCAACGTATGGGATATATCTCCGCTGACACATTTGGTAAGAAAACTCTCGCGCTGTGTCACGCAGATCAGAGAGAATACAGTTGAAGAATGACATACTTTTCTATCTGAGAGCCCAGCCAGAGCCTCATTTAACCCCAATGAACTGCAGAGCACCCTGGGAACAAATCTTGTAGCAAGTTCAAAGCTCAGATAGGCTTGTTTCACTTAGGCAGAATAATAAGAGCTCCCAAAGGATTGGGAGGAGAGCATGACCCAACATCATCCATTATTGTTTACCGTCCAGGCCCAGTGCATTGTGATTTAGCTATGGGAATGCTATGGTCAGGAATTTTCAGTTTTTTCCTGATAGCTCACATGTTTTCCCAGGCAATATGTATTGTGGTTTAAATCATGTGCAACGCTCATGCAGAGGCATATCTGAAGGAATATAAACCAGTGGTCCATTATATCCTCCTATCTAACTGCAGTGTAACTTTCCTAAAACAGAAGATATTGCTCCCTTCTACCAGTGCTATAAAGGGGAACTCTGCTTGTCAGAAACCATTAGTTAAAAGTCAATCACACAGAATGAAATAACAGCACCCTTTCTATCCCCTGCAGCTCTTGAGCGCTTTGAGTCCGACAGGAGAAAAGCGCTATACAAATGTTCAGATTATTATTATTATTATTATTATTATTATTATCACATCTGTGCCAGTTTCCTGCATCCATTGGCCTATGGCACACAGGTGCCATGTAGAAGAGTTAGTTGTTATTATGCATGAATATAGTGCTGACCACACTGGTCTGATCTTTCTGAGTGTAGCCACAGGGACAGCTAACTGGGTCACTGGCCAGCCATGTTGCCGCCAAAGCCCCAGGGGACTCTCTGTCTCTTTCTTTCTTTCTTTCTTTCTTTCTTTCTTTCTTTCTTTCTTTCTTTCTTTCTTTCTTTCTTTCTTTCTTTCTTTCTTTCTTTCTTTCTTTCTTTCTCTCTCTCTCTCTCTCTCTCTCTCTCTCTCTCTCTCTCTCTCTCTCTCTCTCTCTCTCTCTCTCTCTCTCTCTCTCTCTCTCTCTCTCTCTCTTTCTTCCTCTCTCTCCTACCCTTCCTTAGGATATTCTGGGGGACATCCAAATCACTGCAAGCTGTTGATCATGGCAGAGAATGCAACAGCTCCACTCACATAGCACTCAGATGACCTCTTGGGACGTTCTTCACTATTTTCTATGATCTATGTTCTGTGGCTGGATAGTGTACTGGTTAAGGGATCTGCCTCTTACACATGGGGACCAGGGCTAGAATCTTGGCTCTTCCTGTTCAGCAAGCTAGCACCTATTCAGTGAGGAGACCTTGGGCAAGACTCCCTAACGCTGCTACTGCCTATAGAGTGCCAATAGTGGCTACAGCTCTGGCACTTTGAGTCAGTCAGGAGAAAAGCGCAATATAAATGTTCTTTGTTTTGTCTATTATGTATGTGCCAAAGAAAATTCTGGGTATAACCCCCATTGTGCTTGGTGAAATAAAGAAATGATGATTCCTATAGCTATCAGTTTGAGGCCAAGTTCATAGTGACCATTGGATTGGGTACCCTGTGACAGCAGAAATGTAACACTATGGATCGGGATAGTGGCACTGCGTGTTATGCTTGCATTAGGTTGGGTACAGTGAAGCATACAGTTAATAAAAAGTATACTTCACTCCTGCTGTGACAAACTGCATGCGGAGTGTTACCAAACCGCAACCCGTTATACCGCAAGGCAACCTCTGTACTGTGAACGTTGCATAGGTGGTGCACTGCAGTGTGGTAAGCTGCAGTACAACATAGCTATTACATTGCACCGCAATGCATCACTGTGAATGTGGCCTTACAGATTTGTATTGTTTCTTTTTCAGCTACATTACCATTATCTTTTAATACTGTCTGAATGAAGATAACATGTGCAAATATTTTAAGAAAGAAGACAAATACAGTACATGTAGTGAATATACCGTATTTTCCGCCATAAAAGATGCTCTGGAAAATATAAGACGCACCAGGGTTTAGAGGACAAAAACCAGGGAAAAAATATATATACTAAACCACCCTGTAAGGAAACGCGGAAAGGCCGCCGTCTCTCGAAGTGAGGCGGCTGTTTCCGCGTCCAGCATGGCGTCACAACGCGGAAAAAACGCCGCATGCCGCATAGGCAGTGCGGCGGAATCTGCATTGGTAACGGCGGAGTCCGCATCAGAGGCGGCCCCCGCACTAGATACATTGCATGACAGTACTGGTGTGGCTGGGACTGATAGTCCACCAAGATTCAGACTTACACGCGCGCGAGCACAGAGGCAGAGTTTAAATAGCAGTTAGAAGGGAGTCAGCTGACCAGCTGGGTCAGCTGACAAATTCCACTGCTCCCATTGGACCAGCAATTAGGGAGGTCCTGGAAAGGTCCTAGAGTATATATACTGCTGGTTGTTTACTTGCTCTTTGTCTGGCGTGCGATCACATTCGTGGGACCACCCAGATCCGTAGTCAGATCCGTTAGTGTGCCGGGACCAGCTGGAGCTGTAATCCTACACTAAGCTAGATTCTGTTGATAGCTTAAAGTACTAGTTTGATTGTGATTATCTGTTATGACCTTTGCCTGCCTTGACTATCCTTCCGAACTCTGATCTTGTACCTCAATATTTCTGTCACTCTGTTGCCGACCCCCGGCTCGTTTCTAGACTCCGCCTCAGCCTCCTGATTCTGTACCTCGATATTTCTGATACCCTGTTGCCGAACCCTGCTTGTACTTAGACTCCGCCTTTGTTTCCTGACCTTGTACTTTATCTGTCTGTGTGTGTACGACCTGGCTTGTCCGACCTCGAGAACCGACCTTACCGTTAGAGGCGGTTCCTCGCTCTGTTAGCGACCCTTCCTCCTGAGGGTCACTTCCAGACATCCTTCCTACTGTCAGTCTGACTCCTCCCGTCTTGGAGAGCTCAGGTCTGCGGAAGGAATCTGTGCAGTACTCCTTGCTGCACTGAGGCCTAATCCTCAAAGTGTTACTGTTACACCAAACACTACACTCTACTCAGGTGAACAGAGGTTAGCTATTATATCGGATTATCGGTGAGACTGCAGATCACTTATAATCTGGTATATATCTGTATTCCCAGTGATACTGCAGATCACCGGTAATCAGATACGCTCTGTGCTCACCGATCGTTACAGAACGCCAGACCAAAAATGCAAATGGACGCACACACTGACCGTCTGGGCGCACTTGCCACGTCGGTGGAAAACATCAACCAAGTGCTGGGTAGCCACAAGACTATGATTGATGTCCTATCAGGCTCTGTGCGAACCCTCCAGACATCAGTTGATTCAGTGCGATCCCCTCCTAGTGCTGACATACGTATGCCCGTACCAGATAAATTTTCCGGCCACAAGTCTGACTTTCGGAATTTTAAGAGTAGAGTGTTATCGTACTTCGAGTTGAGACCCCGATCTTCGGGGACTGAGACCCAACGGGTCACCTTTATTAAAACTTTGCTGACTGGTGACTCCCAGTCATGGGCATACAACCTGCCTCCTACCGATACTGCTCTGACCTCGGTAGAGGAATTCTTTAAGGCCATGACCGTAATTTACGACGACCCTGACCTTGCGGCAACCTCTGAGCGGAAGCTCAAACTTTTGCGGCAAGACAGGGGTTCAGTCGAGGATTACGCGGCAGAATTTCGCAGATGGTCAGTCACGGCCAGATTTGATAATTTTGCCCTCATGGTTTACTTCTTGTCTGGGTTGTCGGAGGAGGTCTCCGATTTAATGCTAACCTTGCCCGAGCCCAGGACAGTCGATGAGGCCATCACATCGGCCATTCGAGTCGACCGTCGATTACGCCAACAGAGGCAGATTCGGGGCAGTCACCGTGCCAGCTTAACATCATATGTGGCACCCTCCGCTGCACCCTTAGTAACGCCATCTCCGTCTGTCTCATCTCCTCCGGCCTTGCCTCCACCCGAACCAATGCAGATTGGTTGTTCGAAATTGACCCAGGTGGAGCGAAGGCGGAGAATGACGGATCAACTGCCCGAACAAGTCGGGAAACGAATTTGCCTAGGAGTAGTGGGGGGTGACACCCTAGGCACGCCACTTGCACCCCTTAAAGAAAAGAAATTGCTTCTCCCTTGTACAGTTACATGGGAGAAGAAATCTGTGGCCACTGAGGCTTTCATTGACTCAGGCTCAGCGGCCAATTTTATGAACTTTAAGTTTGCTCAGGAGTTGGGTATTCCGCTCACTCCTGTGACACCCCCCATTCAGGTCACGGCAGTAGACGATTCCCCTCTACAACGGAATCGTGCTCTGTCACAGACCCCGGAGGTGAAGGTCACCATTGGGGTACTGCATGGGGAACAATTATCGTTTTTTGTACTGCACATGTCTACCTCAACTATTATCCTAGGCATGCCGTGGTTGCAACTTCATTCACCTCAAATAGACTGGGCCACGGGTCAGTTAACCACTTGGTCACCTCGTTGTTTTCAGCGGTGTTTGGGGAAGTTGACCTTGGGGCAAACCAGATTTCAGGTGGAAGGGGTACCAGATCAGTATTCTGAATTTTCCGACGTGTTCTGTCCCAAGGCAGCTGATAAATTGCCCCCACATCGTCCTTTTGATTGTCCCATTGATCTCCGTTCAGGTTGTGTTCCCCCCCGGGGTCACTTGTACAATCTATCAGGGCCCGAAAAATTGGCCATGCAGGAGTACATCCGTGAAAATTTGGCCAAGGGTTTCATTCGCCCGTCCCGGTCACCTGCTGGAGCAGGGTTCTTTTTTGTCAAAAAGAAAGACGGAGGCCTGCGACCCTGCATCAATTATCGCGGTCTCAACAAGATTACTATAAAGAATCGCTATCCGTTGCCACTGATAGATGATTTGTTCACTCAGGTTACTGACGCTAAGATTTTTTCTAAGCTAGATTTGCGGGGCGCGTACAATCTGATACGTATAAGAAGGGGCGATGAGTGGAAGACGGCCTTTAATACACCAGTCGGGCATTATGAGTACCTGGTGATGCCTTTCGGGTTATGTAATGCTCCGGCCGTTTTTCAGGAACTCATTAACGAGGTATTCCGGGAGGTGTTGGGGAAATTTGTACTAGTTTATCTTGATGATATTCTTATCTTCTCCAACAACCTCACTGAACATAGAAACCATGTGAGGTTTGTGTTAAATCAGTTAAGGCAGAACTCGTTATACGCAAAGCTTGAGAAGTGCATCTTCGAAGTAACATCTGTCGCGTTCTTGGGGTACATAATTTCCACCACAGGCCTGTCTATGGATCCTGCCAAGGTCTCCGCTGTTCTGGAGTGGCCACAGCCGGTTGGGTTGAAATCCCTTCAGCGCTTTCTTGGCTTCGCCAACTACTATAGACGGTTTATAAAGGGGTACTCCACGGTCATTGCTCCCCTTACCTGCCTCACTAAGAAGGGGGCAGATACCACTCACTGGTCTCCTGAGGCTTTACATGCTTTTGCCACCCTGAAGGGCCTATTCTGTTCAGCACCCATCCTCAGACATGTGGATGCCTCTTTCCCGTTCATTGTGGAGGTGGATGCCTCGGAGGTTGGGGTGGGGGCTGTGCTGTCTCAGCGGTCAGGCTTGCAGGGTAGAATGCACCCGTGTGCGTATTTCTCTCGCAGGTTCTCCCCTGCAGAGAGGAATTACGATATTGGCAACAGGGAGCTCTTGGCCATCAAATTGGCTTTCGAGGAATGGCGACACTGGTTAGAGGGAGCTGAGCATACCATCACGGTTTACACCGATCACAAAAACCTAGAGTACATCGAGGGGGCTAAGAGGTTGAGCCCTCGCCAGGCTCGATGGTCGTTGTTCTTCTCCAGGTTTAGTTTCATGCCTTACACCCCGAGAAACCTGGTGGGAGTTGTCCGGAGTCCACTCCTCGGGGGGGTACTGTAAGGAAACGCGGAAAGGCAGCCGTCTCTCGAAGTGAGGCGGCTGTTTCCGCGTCCAGCATGGCGTCACAACGCGGAAAAAACACCGCATGCCGCATAGGCAGTGCGGCGGAATCCGCATTGGTAACGGCGGAGTCCGCATCAGAGGCGGCCCCCGCACTAGATACATTGCATGACAGTACTGGTGTGGCTGGGACTGATAGTCCACCAAGATTCAGACTTACACGCGCGCGAGCACAGAGGCAGAGTTTAAATAGCAGTTAGAAGGGAGTCGGCTGACCAGCTGGGTCAGCTGACAAATTCCACTGCTCCCATTGGACCAGCAATTAGGGAGGTCCTGGAAAGGTCCTAGAGTATATATACTGCTGGTTGTTCACTTGCTCTTTGTCTGGCGTGCGATCACATTCGTGGGAGCACCCAGATCCGTAGTCAGATCCGTTAGTGTGCCGGGACCAGCTGGAGCTGTAATCCTACACTAAGCTAGATTCTGTTGATAGCTTAAAGTACTAGTTTGATTGTGATTATCTGTTATGACCTTTGCCTGCCTTGACTATCCTTCCGAACTCTGATCTTGTACCTCGATATTTCTGTCACTCTGTTGCCGACCCCCGGCTCGTTTCTAGACTCCGCCTCAGCCTCCTGATTCTGTACCTCGATATTTCTGATACCCTGTTGCCGAACCCTGCTTGTACTTAGACTCCGCCTTTGTCTCCTGATCTTGTACTTTATCTGCCTGTGTGTGTACGACCTGGCTTGTCCGACCTCGAGAACCGACCTTAACGTTAGAGGCGGTTCCTCGCTCTGTTAGCGACCCTTCCTCCTGAGGGTCACTTCCAGACATCCTTCCTACTGTCAGTCTGACTCCTCCCGTCTTGGAGAGCTCAGGTCTGCGGAAGGAATCTGTGCAGTACTCCTTGCTGCACTGAGGCCTAATCCTCAAAGTGTTACTGTTACACCAAACACTACACTCTACTCAGGTGAACAGAGGTTAGCTAGTATATCGGATTATCGGTGAGACTGCAGATCACTTATAATCTGGTATATATCTGTATTCCCAGTGATACTGCAGATCACCGGTAATCAGATACTCTCTGTGCTTACCGATCGTTACACACCCATGGTCCTGGAGCATCTTGTACATGTTCTCTCCCAGATGGTGTCCTCCTGTGTCCCCATGTGTCCTCCTATATCCCCCATGTGTCCCCCTGTGTCTCCCATGTGTCCCCATGTGCCCCTATGTCTCCCCATGTGTCCTCATGTATCCCCTATGTGTCTTCCTGTGTCTCCAATGGGTCCTCCTGCATCCCCTATGGGCCCTCCTGTGTCCCCTTCTGTTTGTTCCCCTTCCCCTGGGTGCCTACCTCCCTCCCCCATGTGTCTCCTGGCCCCCGGGTGTAATTGAATAGCAGCAGCATTGCCTTCGCCATGCTCCTGCGATGATTGCAGACCTCTGCACTCCCCCTGTTAGCCTCCTCTCCCTCCCTCTTGTGTCTCTGCCCCCCCCCCAGGATGTTGCAGTGAGTAGCAGCAGGTGGCAGCTTCCCTTCACAATGTGCCTGAGCCGACTGCAGAGATCCATCTCCCCTGCACTTCTCATTCTAGTGAGCAGCTTGAACTGTGCGTCATCAGATGAAGCCGCTCGCTAAAGCGAGAATTGCAAGACAGATGGATGTCTGCAGTCATCACAGGCACATTGCGAAGGGAAGCTCCCACCAGCCACTACTCACTGCAACACCCGGGGGGGAGGGGGGGTGGGGGCAGAGACACAAGAGGGAGGAAGAGGAGGCTAGGGGAGGGAGAGTGGAGGTGTTCAATCGTCATGGGAGCATGGCAAAGGTAAATTGCCTCTATTCACATTACACCTGAGGGGGGGGGGGGGGGGGAGAAGGTTCAGGTGACACAAGGGGGAGGGAGGATGGCAAACGGGGGGGGGGGGGGGGCAGGCACACAAAGGCAGGAAATCCCCGAGGTGGCAGCGGGTCGGCAGTTCATATCAGCAGGCATTCGTAAGTCGTGCGCCTTGTCGTATAAGATGCAGGGACTTTTTCAATTGGGGGGGAGTGTGGCTTATATGGGGGAAAATACAGTACTTTTTCACATGACTTTGTATAGGTGTGTATACGTCACCCACCAGGAAATAGGACATCGGCCGGGAGCGGGGGTTAAGCGTGGCTTAACACTCACCTGATTGCCGCTTCCAGTGTTGCATCTCCATGGCAACAGGGCCACGCTGTCAGGACTAGAGATGTCGCGAACCTCCGATTTTCGGTTCACGAACACCGTTCGCGAACTTCCGCGGAAGGTTCAGTTCGCATAAACGTTCGCGAACCGCAATAGACTTCAATGGGGAGGCGAATTTTGCAAACTAGAAAAAATTATGCTGGCCACAAAAGTGATGGAAAAGATGTTTCAAGGGGTCTAACGCCTGGAGGGGGGCATGGTGGAGTGGGATACATGCCCAAAGTCCCGGGGAAAAAAAATCTGGATTTTACACAAAGCAGCGTTTTAAGGGCAGAAATCACATTGAATGCTAAATTGCAGGCCTAAAGTGCTTTCAAACATCTTGCATGTGTATACATCAATCAGGTAGTGTAATTAAGGTACTGCTTCACACTGACACACCAAACTCACTGTGTAACGCACCGCAAACAGCTGTTTGTGTAGTGACGGTCGTGCTGGACTGGTGCGCAACATGGCCAGAGTGCAGGCTGTGGCAGTTTTCCAGCCCATATGGTCGCCAGGCTGTGGTAGCTCAATGATAGACCAACAGTGACTGTCAAGCTGATCAAATTTGGTCTGTCCACAATGAAGCAACGATTTTATTATCTTCTTGTATGTAGGTAGGCATAGGTAGGAGTCCCAGTATAGGTAGGTAGGTAGGCATAGGTAGGAGTTCCAGTAGTTAGCTAGGCATAGGTAGGAGACCCAGTATAGGTAGGTAGGCATAGGTAGGAGTCCCAGTATAGGTAGGTAGGCATAGGTAGGTGCCTCAGTTGTTAGCTAGGCATAGGTAGGAGACCCAGTATAGGTAGGTAGGCATAGGTAGGTGTCCCAGTAGTTAGCTAGGCATAGGTAGGAGACCCAGTATAGGTAGGTAAGCATAGGTAGGAGTCCCAGTATAGGTAGGTAGGCATAGGTAGGTGCCTCAGTAGTTAGCTAGGCATAGGTAGGAGACCCAGTATAGGTAGGTAAGCATAGGTAGGAGTCCCACTATAGGTAGGTAGGTGCCTCAGTAGTTAGCTAGGCATAGGTAGGAGACCCAGTATAGGTAGGTAAACATAGGTAGGTGTCCCAGTAGTTAGCTAGGCATAGGTAGGAGTCCCAGTATAGGTAGGTAGGCATAGGTATGTCCCCTAGTATAGGTAGGTAGGTAGGTGTCCCCGTATAGGTAAGTAGGTGCCCCAGTAGTTAGGTAGGCATAGGTAGGTGTCCCAGTATAGATAGTTAGGCAGGACCTGGCTGGCACAGTAATAACAATTACCAAGGTCCAGCTGCAACAGATAGGGCTGTATAATGTCAGTGTCAGTGAGCAACACACAAAAAATAAGCACATCAGGAAAACATTAGAGCTCTCAAAAGAGCTGTTGAGGGGTGCTATTTTAGCAATAACAATCAGCCAGGAGCAAGCCAAGAGCCTAACTAATCTTTCCCTAGGAGAAAAAATCTGCAGCAGCTCTCCCTAGTCTGTCTATTTGCAGCAGGCACATGAGTGAGTGTCATGGCCAGCAAGCCTGCCTTATATAAGGGGGGGGGGCTCCAGGGCTTAGTGTAGCCTGAATGGCTACAATGTGCCTGCTGACTGTGATGCAGAGGGTCAAAGTTGACCCTCATAGTGCATTATGGGGCGAATCGAACTTCCGCAAAAGTTCGCATGGTCCTGGCGAACGCGAACCCCCAAAGTTCGCCTGGAACCGTTCGCAGGTGAACCGTTCGTGACATCTCTAGTCAGGACATGAGGAGATGGAATAGTCCAAAATCTTTTACATCTGTCTGCTTTTTACTACCTACTGTAAGTGGCAGCAGCATAGAAAAAAAAATTATTTATAGTGCATTCTACTCTGGGCGGAAATGCACATTTTATATGTAGGTATGTATTTAAAATTTTTCCTTGATAAGTATTAATACTTTTGATCACATAGAACTGATCTATTTATGGAGAAGGTTTTTTCCATAATAGTGCCCCACCACCGTGTTATGCGTTTAGCGCGCAATGTAAGGCGCCTGAAGGTTTGCACGAGTAAACATTTAGGTACGCGCGCTAACAAAGGTTGTCAGGCGCACTTTGCTGCGTTAGCGCGTGCAAGTTACATTGCGCACCAAACGCATAGCACGGTTGTGCTATGCTTTAGCACGCTTTTGTTAACCAAGCCCAATGAGAGATGATCATTGATCAATTGTTTTTAGGTTTAAAACAGGAAGAAGTGATATATGATCACATGATTGCAACCATCCAATTAGACAATTAATAATAAATCACCTGATCAGAAGCTTTTCCGGAAGAAGGAAATTTGGGCACCCAACAACTAATGGAAGATTTGGGCACCCCATAGGCGCTAATGCAAATATCGGCTATTAGGCGACCAAAGCAGAAATTTGGGTGCACAATCTGAAAATTACAACATTATAGTTTTTTAAATTTTTTATCATTTTGACAATTAGAATGTTATGGTATTATTATTAGTATTAATAATTATCATTTTGACATTTATTGTTTTGAACAATTTAAGGTTAAGAAGGGGAGTTTTAGGGTTAGGCATCAGGAAGGGGGTTTTAGGGTTAGGCGTCAGGAAGGGGGTTTTTGGGTTGGGCATCAGGAAGAGAGGTTTTAAGGTTAGGCGTCAGGTAGGGGGTTTTAGGGTTAGGATTCAGGAAGGGTGGATTTAGGGTTAGGCGTCAGGAAGGGGGTTTTAGGGTTAGGCATCAGGAAGGGGGGTTTTAGGGTTAGGCATCAGGAAGAGAGGTTTTAGGGTTAGGCATCAATAAGGGTGGTTTTAGAGTTAGGCATCAGGAAGGGTGGTTTTAGGGTTAGGCGTCAGGAAGGGGGTTTTAGGGTTAGGCGTCAGGAAGGGAGGTTTTAGGGTTAGGCGTCAGGAAGGGAGGTTTTAGGGTTAGGCATCAGGAAGGGAGGTTTTAGGGTTAGGCATCAATAAGGGTGGTTTTAGGGTTAGGCATCAGGAAGGGTGGTTTTAGGGTTAGGCATCAGGAAGGGAGGTCTTAGGATTAGGCGTCAGGAAGGGAGGTTTTAGGGTTAGGCGTCAGGAAGGGAGGTTTTAGGGTTAGGCGTCAGGAAGGGAGGTTTTAGGGTTAGGCCTCATGAAGGGAGGTTTTAGGGATAGGCATCATGAAGGGAGGTCTTAGGGTTAGGCGTCAGGAAGGGTGGATTTAGGGATAGGCGTCAGGAAGGGAGGTTTTAGGGTTAGGCGTCAGGAAGGGAGGTTTTAGGGTTAGGCCTCATGAAAGGAGGTTTTAGGGATAGGCATCATGAAGGGAGGTCTTAGGGTTAGGCGTCAGGAAGGGTGGATTTAGGGTTAGGCATCAGGAAGGGTGGTTTTAGAGTTGGGCATCAGAGTGGGGAGGATTCTGTGTGAGTGTAGGGTTAGGTTAAGTAGTAAAATATTGTTAATGTATACCAATATTTTATTACAATGATTTACACTATTTACACTTTGAAAACAAAGAATATCTGTAGATATTAACAATAATTAACGTAAGTGGGAGCCCATTTTTCATCGCACCCTTATTTCATATACGCTCTTCACCATGAATTCTGCTTAAAGTTAACGTTTGTAAAATAATCTGATTGTCTCCTATCTGAGCTGGGTCCACAACCAAAGTAACATTACTGCTGGAGTTGTGCTGTAACTGCTACCATTTAATTTGCTGGTGTGATTCCTGATTCTGATTCTGAACATGAATTGTAACATGTTTATACATAATAACTCATAAAAACATACTGCTACACTTTAGCACTTTAGCTGTTTAGTGCTTCTCATAGATTCTGGACAAGATTGCTGTTTATTGTAGCTGAAAACAAGTTAAGAAGTGTGGCGAATTATAAAAAAAAAAAAAAAAGAGAGAGAGATAGAATGACAGTCATTGATGTGCCCATTTCTAGGCTGCACGCATAGCCGGTGGTTTTGTTTTTGGAGATATGCCAATGTCCCACACATGCCGCTCTCGCTATGTGCAGTGTCAGCCCGGTGACATCACTGACAGCAGGCAGGAAATGACAGATTTCTAGGGAATAGCTTCTGCATTACATGTAGCGTGCGGTGTGATTGACAGCCTCTGTTACATGAACACACTCACATGACAGAACACCTGGCTCTCTGCTGCTGCTTCTCATTATGTCATTAAATAATCCTTGTTTTGATGATTTGCTGACTACGTATTTCTGAAGGTAGGGCTGATGTTTACAAGCAGGAGAGCTACAGGATGTTATTATTGGAAACCATTGAGATTCGTGCTATCAATTGTTTTAAAGGAGAACTGTAGTGAGAGGTATATGGAGGCTGCCATATTTATTTCTATTTAAGCAATACCAGTTACCTGGCTATCCTGCTGATCCTCTGCCTCTAATACTTTCAGCCATAGGCCCTGAACAAGCAAGCAGCAGATCAGGTGTTTCTGACAATTTTGAAAGTTCTGAAAAGATTAGCTGCATGCTTGTTTCTGGTGTGATTCAAACACTACTTCAAACAAATAGATCAGCAGGGCTGCCAGGCAACTGGTATTGCTTAAAAGGAAATAAATATGGCAACCTCTCACTACAGTTCTCCTTTAATGTTAGTTCGATCCATTTTATAATTCTAGTTAACACCTAATCCCAGTGTGTTTTGATTTAAAGGGAACCTTAAAAAGAGGAACTTTCGCGAAAATCTTAAAATTTAAAACACATACAAATATGAAGTACATTTCTTCCAGAGTAAAATGAGCCATACATTAACTTTCTTCTATGTTGCTGTCACTTACAGTAGGTAGTAGAAATCTGACATTACCGACAGGTTTTGGGTTAGTCCATCTCTTCATGGGGAATTCTCAGTATGGCTTTTATTCTTTATAAAGACACTACCTGAATATTATTTATACAACGATGCTGGCCAGCCTCCCTGCTCGCTACATACTTTTTGGCAGTTGGACGGAGCAACTGCCATTCACTAAGTGCTTTTAAAAATAAAGAAAACCCTGAGAATCTCCCCTTGAGTAGATGGGCTAGTCCAAAATCTGTCGGTAATGTCAGATTTCTACTACTTACTGTAAGTGACAGCAACATAGGAGAAAAGTAATTTATGGCTCATTTTACTCTGGAAGAAACGTACTTTGTATGTGTTTACATGTATTTTAAATTTTAAGATTTTTAGAGGTCCTTTAAGTGACATCCATGTGACATGATGAGATAAACATGTGTATGTACTGTGCCAAGCACACAAATGTTATGCTTTTCTTCTTTCTCTGCCTGAAAGAGTTAATATTCTACTATGCAACTGACAGTTTTTCTCCAGTCGGGACCCAGTTGGACTTCTGATAAGGTATTACATACATAAAATACCTTGCTCTGGTAAGACCAGTTCTCTGTCTGGAGAGGATAGATAAAAAAAAGGTAAATAATATATCTATGTGAGCACTCATTTGAGACACAGAGACAGAATGTTACATTCAGCTGAGATTAAACAATAAATATGTTTTTTTAAACAGTTTTATACATAACATAAAACTGTGGGATATCTAAAAGTCATTTTTAGGAGTCGGAGGATAGATACAATAGTGTGTTGTCTCCTCACTTTGTTTTCACTTAAAGGAAGCCAGAGACGGTAATAAAGAAAGAATTGATATTTACCCAGGGCTTCCTCCAGCCCTGGGTAAGTATAGATTATTTCTTTATTACTGTCTCTGGTACACTTTACCAGCCTTTCCTGACATTGTGCTGGGGTATAGTTCCACGTGTTGCATCTTTAAAGGGAACCCGAAGTGAGAAGGATATGGAGGCTGACATATTTATTTATTTTAAACTACTTACTTTTACTATCAGTTCATAGATCTTGCCTTACCCTGTTTCGGGCAGACAGTCCCTGTTTCAGAACTGATTCCTTCTCTCCCTCTTTCTTCTTTATTTTACCTTCTTTCTTCCTTCTTTGTTCCTCTTTCAGGACTAATGTACTGATCTAAATAAATATATATTTTTTCTACTGAAAAAATGTACTTAATGTACTCTAAACTTTATTTCTATCCTCTAAATTGATATATTGTCTTATTTTCAAAGATTAATATGAATATAAATATGTTTGTATTATAAAACTATGTCTTTTGCTTTTTGAATTTTTTTGTGATATCATGACTAGGGGTGTGTCAGGGGCGTGATTAGAGGTGTGTCAGGGTTGTGATTAGAGGTGTGTCAGGGGTGTGATTAGAGGTGTGTCAGGGGCGTGATTAGAGGTGTGTCAGGGGTGTGATTAGAGGAGTGTCAGGGGCGTGATTAGAGGTGTGTCAGGGGTGTGATTAGAGGTGTGTCAGGGGTGTGATTAGAGGTGTGTCAGGGGCGTGTCTTAAAGTGTCCCTCTTTCTTATCTCAGAAAGTTGAAAGGCATGTCAGCTGCCTGGGTGTCCTGATCCTCTGCCTCTAATACTTTTAGCCACAGACCCTGAACAAGCATATGCAGATTAGGTGTTTCTGACTGATTAGCCGCATGCTTGTTTCAGGAGTGTGGTTCAGACACTACTAATGCCAAAATAATCAACAGGACAGCCAGGCAACTGGTTTTGTTCAAAAGGAAATAACTATGGCAGCCCCCATATACCCACCAGTGTTATTGATGGATCACAGCTCTTTTGGCAGCACAAAGAGGGGTCTACACAGAATAAGGCAAGTGTGTGCTGAAATAATTGTGCAGTGATGGAATAGCCTACCAGAACACGCGTACCTCATACAGACTACAGTATATTATTTCACAAGCCTATACAGTGCTCGGGTAATTTAATGCTTAAACTATGTTGGTGAGCTAGCTAGATCTTGACTCACCTCATATTATGTCATTTATTTTGTGAAGTTACAATAGCAGGAGTGATCGAGATGAGCTTCAACAACAGGTGGATCCACTAAAAAAGGGAGCACTTCTGATTGGTGACATAAGTAGAGTCACATGATGAACACATTCATTTCTCCTACACGAGTCTGGAGTTACAGGTCTGATTACAAACCATTGACATCAGCTATTGGTAAGAAAAGTGACTCGATTGGTATGTTTTTTATTGTACAACTCGGACAGTACAGATTATCTTTAATGGCACAAGCCTCAAACCTGGTACAGTGGCTCATTGGGTGATTGGGGTTCAAATTTAGAAAAGAGGGTGAAGCCACAGACAATCAGATTTGTTTCATTTAAATGCAAATTGATGCCAAAGACCACAAAGCTCACAAACTAGGCCATTGAGTAATTGAGTAATTGTGTGTTAGGGTTAGTAAAAGTTGACCGAGCCAACACCAGTCAAATACATACCTGGGCAACGCTGGGCCATCAGCTAGTTGATTTATAAAGCACCAACATATTACATGGCGCTGTACAAAGTAAGAAAAAAAAATTGGGGTACATAGTAATACAGACAATGTTATAAACCAAATATGGACGCTGGTACAAATAACAAAATTGGTAATTACAGCGACAAAGGTAACTTGATGAATAAAATGTATAACAGATTGCAAGATACAAAATGAATAACAATTTCCAAGACACAAAAGGGTGTGAGAGCTCTGACCTTGCAGGCTTATAATTTTATTAGGGCACGTTCACATCACAAACGCGGATGGCCATGCGTGCGGACCGCGTGCGGACCGCAACGCGTACGAACGCACGCCATCCGCGTTTGGGTGCGTTGCGTGGCTGATCCCATCACTGAAAAGTGAATGGGACAGCCACGCGTTTTTACAAAAAATGCATGCAGCATGCGTTCCCGGACCGCACAGGTCCGGAACGCATGCAGTGTGAACATCAGACATTGCACTCTATGCAATGTCTGATGTCGTGCGTGTCGGCCACCTGCACGCGTTTCCAAAACGTGGCTGGAAACGCGTGCAGTGTGAACGGGGCCTTAACCTCTTGAGGACCACAGTGTTAAACCCCCCTAAAGACCAGGCCATTTTTTGTAAAATAGGCCACCGCAGCTTTAAGGCCGCACAACACAGCACACAAGTGATTCCTCCCTCCCCCCATTTCTCCCCACCAACAGAGCTTTCTGTTGGTGGGGTCTGAATGGGAATATAATTCCCATTCACCGATCTAAGTCCCCCACAGAAAAAACGACGGTCTCTAATCAGAGGCCGCAGTATTTCTGCAAAGACAAAAGTTTCCCAGCCTCCTTGTAGTTCCTGGAAGCATGATCGCACGCTTCCAAGACTTTTTTGACTGAAATAGTAAACTACACCCACATAAATTTTTTACATTACATTATTTTACATTTTAAATTATCTGTCTCCCTTCCACACCAAAAATTACCCAAATACATGTTTTAATAAAAAATAAATAAATTAAAAAAATTACAATTAAAAAAACAAAACAAAACAACATAAATAGTTACCTAAGGGTCTGAAATTTTTAAATATACATGTCAAGAGAGTGTCTTATTATATTTTTTAAAATTATAAGCTTGTAAATAGTGATGGACGCAAATTAAAAAAATGCACCTTTATTTCTAAATAAAATATCGGCGCCATAAATTGTGATAGGGACATAATTTAAACGGTGTAATAAGCGGGACAAATGAGCAAATAAAATACATGGGTTTTAATTATGGTAGCATATACTAATTTTAAACTATAATGGCCAAAAACTGAGAAATAATGAATTTTTTTCAATTTCTTTCTTAATCTTCCTGTTAAAATGGATTTAGAAAAAAATAATTCTTAGCAAAATGAACTACCCAAAGAAAGCCTAATTAGTGGCAGAAAAAAAGATATAGCTCAATTAATTGTGATAAGTAGTGATAACGTTATTGGCAAATGAATGGGAGGTGAACGTTGCTCGGATGCATACGATTTTCGACACTGTAGGCTGAAGTGGTTAATGAAAATTGTGTATTTTTTAAATTTATCCTGTGGTCCCACCCTTCCTCCGCCACCCAGCCTATCACTGTCAGCCTATGACAGCGGATAACCGCCAAGACTCTGGAGGGGACAGCCGTGTCACGTGGCTGTCCCTAGTACAGCGCTGCTGTAGATCACAGCGCTGTACATGCTAATTAGATGTCGCCTACCAAGCGGAGATGTGTGCGCAGCGTGCGCAAGATCTCCTGCAAAACGAAGCCCCAGGACTTTACGCCAATCGGCGTTAGGCGGTCCTGGGGCTGCCGCCGCAGCCACGCCCAACGGCGTGACGCGGTCGCCAAGTAGTTAAAGAGGGGATTGGGGGAGGCAAGGGGTGAAGTAATATACAGCATTCATACAGGCAGTATATTTCTAGCTTATCAAGTGAGGAGTACGACTTGATCAGAGGTCGAAAAGGGAATGGCCTAAGAAAGTGAATTTTGAGGGAGCGTTTAAAGATTTCAAAGGTTGGTGAGTGACAGATGTGTTGTGGAAGGGAATTCTAGAGGGGGGTAAAGCACATGAGAAATCTTGTACGTGAATGTGAGGAGGTGATTCTAGAAGAGGACAAAAGAAGGTTGTGTGCAGACCTGACATTGCTGTTGGGATGGTATCTGGAAACAAGTGAGGAAATGTGTAGAGGAGAAAGATTGTAGAGAGCTTTGTAGGTTAGCGTTAAAATAAATCCTCTCGCTAATTGGCAGCCAATGAAGAACTTGAGAGGATGTTGACCTTATAGAATTGATTATCCTTCCTGGTTTCCCCTAGATCTGTTTCTGATTGGGTGTTGGTGCCACAGTGAGAGGAGAATGGGGTGGTCAAAGTGCTACTATGCTGCGGCCCATTCCCCTCCCCCATGGGCCCATGCTCCTTGACCCCCTCACCCCCGCCCCTCCAGATGCCACTCCCATTTCTTCCCAGCATGCCATGCTTGATAAGATCACCACATGTGTGCATATGTACTCACGTCTTATTTTTACCTCTTATGCCCTTAAATAGTAAGCTTGTTTTGTCATGGGAGCCCTTTATTCTAGTGTTTCTCTTGATATTATATCTCTGTGTAGGTTTTTTAAGGTGTGCTATTCAATTATGTATTATCTGCTTTACTCTGGTTATTCACGGAGCTGTATGCAGTTATTGTGCGTATTTTCTTACTGTACAGAGAGACAGAAGATTAAAGCATTATAGTAATCAATAATAAAAATGCTTTAGCTATGTTTTATGTAATTACCAGGATTTGTGTGAAATTTTTTGTTTTTGTTGACACATTTGGGCTGGTCTTATAGTGTAAATCTTGTACATACAGCCAAGGCCCTTGATATTATACATTTTGCTGCTTACCTCACTAACAGATTAGCACACGTATGGTATGATTAACTATGCCTTTAACAAAGGATCTGTTTTATTGACATATCTCAAGGGATACTCCTGTAGTAAACACCACATCATGCTTGTGTACCTGTGTAGGCGCTTGGTATCACCAGTATAATCTTTCTCTTTCCGTGAAAGAAATGGAAGCCTTCCTTCATTCTACTGTAAGTTAAAGAGTACCTGTAGTAAAAATAGTGAAAAGAATAAAATGGCTTATTTTTTTTATAATATTAATTTATAAATTATTTAGTCTGGGTTTGCCCATTGTAAAACCTTTCCTCTCCCTGATTTGCCTTCTAAAACCTACTAATCACAGGTGGCAACATCTATAGTACTGGCAGGTAACCTCTGCAGAATGTTCGAATGTTCTGACAGTTCTAAAGCTAGTGAAAAAGATCTCTGGTCTCCCAGAATGCGCTCTCTGTGTGTGTGTGCGTGGGGGGGGGGATTCCAAATAATAAACAGCCTAGGCTAAGACTAGTGGGAGGGCAGGGCTCCATACCGACTTAATATATAGCTGTAGGAAATGTTTCTGAAGCTGAATCAAGGTTGCCCACACACGTGCAGAAGACACTGATCCATTGGGGGTTGGCGATCCTTAGAGGCTGCCAGCAAGACTCCGAAGAAGACCGGAGCTGGGGTGAGGGACACAAATGACTTCTAGGGGCTGGAAGAAGCCCCAGGTAAGTACAACTACATTTCTTTGGTCACCTTGGAAATTCTTTAAGAATTAGAGCATTTTTTTTTTACAATTCTCAACTTGCGATCACTGTGATTGGCTGGGTGATCACTGTGCCATAGACTCCTGATCAGTGCATAGAACTCAGCTGCAGCAGTGGTGCATGTCCACTATCGCCATGGGAGCCAATGTAGTCTATGATATGTACAATCTACGCCATGTCAGGCTTCAACAACCATACACACAGTGTAGATGTAACAATGCACAGCTCTAAAACAGTACATATAGTAACAACTATAAGTATCATTCTTGGAACTGTATTTTTAAATTTTAAAATCTGTGATACCCATATTCATGCCTGCAGCTGTATATCTGTCCATACAAGCGCAATCAATAAATGGTAATTAATAATAATAAAATGTGTACCATGATGCCAAATTCCCACTGGTCTGTCAATATTCTGTGTGCGTTTTTCTGCACGCATGTGTGTTTTTATGCAGAAAAATGCATGCGACTTGAGCACCGTTTTTGTTTTTAAATGACGTTCATAATGGTGAGTGCTGTTGGGGGTGGGGGTACATTATTATCTACCTACAAGATGCTGTTCCTCTGGCCCCTGGCCTGGATGGGATTTGCCAACTTCTTGACCCAACCAGCAGCATCTGGAGGATTTTGAAACTCTCAGCAGTGCCTAATGTGCACACCGGCATGTATGCCAGGATATGTAGTCTATGGACAGATAGTACAGAGCTATACTTGCAAACACAAACTACATCTCCCGTAATGCATTGCGGCACGCACATGCGCAAGAGACACCCCTGGGAGCTTTGAAATCCTCCAGATGTTGGGTGGAGAAGATGTCGAATCTCATATGGGCTTGCACCCCCAAGCCCACACACCATTACTGACCTCCCATCAGGGCAGCCATCAGGGGGGGACAACTGACACTGCAGTGATAGACAGAAGCCCTGGGCCCCCCCCCAAAAGCAATGGAAGGGCCGAATGTGCTGGCTGCGGGCCTGTGGCTCACTAACCAGCACACCGCTTTCCAGCACTGAGAGAAGAGTGACATCAGCGCGTGAACGTGGGGAGCAGATGAGTGAGCCCGCTACAGCAGACTTTCTATACTGGGGTACCACCTATATCTGGTTACAGGCTACCTATACTAGGCCACCACTTATACCTGGCTACCTATACTGGGGCTGGAACCACCTATACCTAGCTACCTATACTGGGGCACCACCTATACTTGGCTTGTTAACCGGGAACTACCTGTATTTTGCTAGTATTTGGCTCCACCCACAACATGCCATGTACACTCCAACTTTTTGCCGCATCCTGCTGTGCATGCCGCTTTCTTCAGTGTCGGAGCCATGCACAGTTTTCGCCGCAGCGCACTTTACGCACGGACATGGATAGGGGTGGCTAGTGGGCAGGTACAGCAACCAGTGGGTGGGCCCAGGGAAGGGGGGCCCAGGCCTGATGATGTGTGAGGGGCCCCAAAATTTCTGATGGCAGCCCTGCCTCCTATACAGGGAGGTTCATTTAAATAAATAATAATAAAAATGTGCTCAAATCGCTTTAAGTGTGAACTAGCCCATTTAAGCACATTTATCCACATTGGTTCCCAGTTGAAATGCATTGTCCCATGCAGAAAAAATGCACACAAAAAAAGTGTGAATCCTGCCTTTATAGCTAGAAAACGTCGGCACCTGCTACCAACTTGGTGCAAGTGGTAAATTTGTATGGTTTTTATGCCTTTTTTTCCCCAACAAATATCTCAAAACTGCTGTTTTGGTGAAGAGAAGAATCCATTAGTTCACTACATTCTTCACTAAGAATTAGTTCACTACACTTTTGTGTGTCCTTTTATTGAACGAGGAAAAGAAGGAAAAATAGACATTACACAATACCGTAATTTGGACACAATGAAAACCATGTTTAATAACAAAGCTAACAAATAAATACATTTAGAGCACAGTCACTGATCATATCTTCCTATATATACAAAGGGGAGGAAGATGAGAGGGAAATGGCAGTGGGTGTGGGTTATATAAGACTTGCTAGTTTTTATTGTGCTGCCAGGATAGTTCACTTGCAGGTGACAAAATAAGTCTGCATATTGTCCCCATGCAGACCCAGCCTGATCAGTGCCACACACAACGTGACATTGTGACTGAACCAGGGAATCGATAAACAAATCCTCCACATACCCTTTGTTGGACATAACGACATAGGATGTAAATGTCCTTATATTTCCCAGGCTGCACCTGATAGGCAGAACTCAAAACAAGCCACTTGTTTGCCATAATCTCCAAGGACAACGCCACATACCTCACCATATATCTTGCTTGTTAATGGGAACCTGAAATGAAAGGTATATGGAGGCTGCTATATTGTTGGAGCAGAGTGTTCTGTAGATACGGATAGGCACACCATTTAACAAGTTAGAACTCTTTACTGAAGGAAAACATGCAAATCATAAACCACCATCAGGAAATTCTTAGAACAAAGAGAATATGGGGTGAATACAGAAAAGGACAATCTCAATAATTACCATTGCATTTTACACACAGTGACATCTTGTGGTTGTTTTACTATACTGCAGATTAAGGTAACTATGTTGTTAAATCTCTAACACGTATTTATTTCCTTTTAGACATTACCAGTTGCCTAGCTGTCCTGCTGATCTCTTTGGCTGCAGTAGTTCCTGAAACACTCACCTGGAACAAGCATATGATTAATCGCCGCCAGATATGGCTACAGCTCGGCTATAGAGAACTCTGGCACTGTATTCGGCCTGAAAAAGTGGGTTGAGACCCATTAAACGCGTTGCCAAGTGCATATTAAAGTTCTTTGTCATTATCAAAGTCATATCTGACTTTGTCATCATTGAGGTAAGCCACATCACCCCTTCTATTTTAATTGTTTTTAACACAGTTTTATCATTTGGGTGCCTCTTATCCCGCTTTGTGTTACACACTCTCCTTCAGGAGGGCTAGTCTTTTTGTTTAGGGCTTTCTACCCCTGCAACCATCTAAAGCTATTTTGTGACAAGAAGCAGAAAACCGAGAGACCAATATAGTGTAGTATGTATTGGAAAATGGGAGAGAATTGAATGAAGCGTAAGTCTTATACTTACAAACCTGGGTTATCACCAAGGCAACTACTGTATGGGCAGGTGGGGAGTACAAGCCTGTCCCCACTCAGGACTAATGCTGGGAATACACGTTAAGTTTTTACTTTAGATAGATGGGTTCGATAGATAAATTCCAACCTGTTGGATCTGGTCGATTCTACTTTCGTTTCGATTCTCCTCATTCAAGTGAATGTAATTGATAAGAAAAGGTAAGGAATCGAGAGGAGAATCGAGCAGTGAATCGAAAGTAGAATCGAACGAAAGCGAAAACGAATGCAAAAACGAACGCAAAAACGCATCGTGTATTCCCAGCATAAGACATCGCTCTCTGTGGATAGAGGAAAAAAGAGGGTGTAACACCCTCACCAAGGGTAGATATCTTAATTTGTAGAGATGTACAGAGGCGCCAGAAGGATAAAAATTCACTAAAAACATTTAATGTTTTTCTACTGAAATCGACAGCTTTGTGTCTGTTTTGGGTCGGCTGATCCACCACCGCCTCCCAAATGTTTTAAACGTTTTTAGTGAATTTTTATCCTTCTGGCGCCTCTGTACATCTCTACAAATTTTATGACAAGAGAGCAAGGAATGATAGCTAAGTGAGTTGTGCCCCCCTCCTACACTGTGCCCTGAGGCTGGAGCCTCTCTCGCCTGCATACACGGCACAATTGAAGTTATTTTAGCAAGGCCATGTGCGTCGGAGTCCATTGGTGAAGGTAGGGACATGAGCTGGAGGACTGGTACATTGCTAAGGTAAGCAGAGACTGAGGACCCGGGTGATGGCGTTAGTATTATACAGTAGTAGCCATATAGCATTATATCTCGTGTAACTTTTGGATTATGGTTTGAAGGTAAAGTCCCACTGTGCTTACAATTTACTGGTGAAGTCCTAAATTCTGGATGGCAATATGGATGATAAGTTCAGAGAAGGAACTGTATTAAGCCCAATAATGGCTTTTTTGACAGCGTATTATAAAGAAAGAATCTGCATTGCTTTCAAAGTGAACCAACCTTTATCTCATCATAAAAAAACAAGAAAAAACAAAAAACTTTTTGCTTTGCTTTTCACGTCTACTTTCTTGCCCAAAGGGACACCTTCTTTTTGAAGTTGAAGAAGTTTGTATTTAATGCTCACTTATGCATGTCTGACTGTACCTCAGCGTGGTCATGTGGTCACTTGCAACACAGGGCACATAAATAGCAAAGTGTCTGAGACACAGATATTGCGTCACTGTCTGAATGTCTGTCGACAGATCTTGTTCCGTTTGCACAGACACTAATGTGTGCAGACACGTTAAAGTAGCACTATTGCAAAAAATCATAAAATTTAAAATACATTTGTACACATACATTTAATAGAAATACACCTCTCCCGGTGTAAAATGCACTGTAAATTACTTTTTCCCTATGTCGCAGACACAGTTGGTAGTAAAAATATGACAGTTCTGACAGGTGTTGGACTAGTCAATCTATTCATGGATGACTCTCATTATCTTCTTTGTGCCTGGTACACACTTTCAATTTTAATTGGCCAAACACTGACCAAATTTACCACCTCCATGTAATATGAGGTACTATGAGCAGGTTGTGTTGGTAAACCTTTATACTACATGGTAAAATTGGTCAGTGCTTGGTCAATCATAATTGAAAGTGTGTACCAGGCTTTATTGTTTACAAAGGCAATCCCTGGAAAGGATCTACCACTTAATGACCAGCCAAAGCCGATATGCGGCTGCTGGTCGCAGTGGTGTTTCCATGGAACCGTTTCCTGTCAGTTCACGGAGGGAGTCTCCGTGAACAGCCTGCAAGCCTCTGATCGCGGCTCGCAGGCGAAATGAAAGCACCCGGGGAAGAAATCCCCGGTGTTTACATTGCACGGCGCTGCTGTCACAGCAGCGCCATAAAGGAGATCTGCGATCCCCGGCCTCTGATTGGCTGGGAAACGCCGCCCTCTGATAGGCAGGAGAGGGAGGGAAGGAGAGGGAGGGGGTATAACGCTGCGGAGGGGGGCTTTGAGGAGCCCCCCCGCTAGGCAAAAGTGAGCGGCGGCGATCAGACCCCCCCGGCAGGACATCCCCCTAGTGGGGAAAAAAGGGGGGAAGTCTGATCGCCCTGCCTGCTATCTGATCTGTGCTGCGGGCTGAAGAGCCCACCCAGCACAGATCATTCAAAATTCCTGCGGTCCTTAAGTGGCGAAGATCTTGGCCAGCCTGCCTACACACTATTTCATTGGCTCTTGACCCTGTGATAACTGCGAGCCAGTCACATTGGTTCACAGTGATCACAGGTTCAGGAGCCAATGAAATTGTCTCCTGGTTGGCTCACGGAGCTCTGCTGTCACAGCAATGGCAGAGCAAGTAGGCTTCAGTGACGGGAGAGCGGCACAAATGGCGAGAGCGATGGGTCCATGTGGCGTGATGTGGGTGAGCCCTGTTTTTTGTACCAGCCCAGGCCCGGATTTACCTCACAGACGCCTATAGGCACAGTTGTCCTGACACCCTAGACTTTACCCTCCATGAGTCTACAAACCCCCACCAAAACGCATCCAGCTGTCACCTCTTCCTTACTTGCTTTGCCTGTCATAGGCAGCTACATGTGCCCCTTAGTATAAGGTAGCCAGAAGTACCCTCATTTTTAAGTAGTCAGAGGTGCCCCCAACTATTAGGTAGCTAGAGGAACCTCAATATTAAGTAGCTAGAGGTGCCCCTGACTGAGGGGAGATCTCGTCAGTGGAATGCCAAGGGCATTTACACTCTCACCGGGACTCTGAATAGGGAAGGAGGGAGGCGCTCACGAAGGGGAGTGAGCCGCCTTTCCATCATCAGGCACCTATAGGCACGTGCCTACAGTGCCTTATGGTAAATTCGGCCCTGTACCAGCCATCTCGGAGTCAGAGACTGCTGGTACTCAAGTGGTTAAGCCACCAGCAAGCAAGCAAGAAAATAATTTTGACAGTACATTTTGACCTACTTTTTTAGTACTATTTCAATTGCAGAGTGCAAAAGTTATTTTAAACAGAAGATTAATCTGAAATGATCTCAGAATGAAACAGAAATGATCTCCTAGGACAAAACTTAGGAGAAAGTGTGAATTGGACCAGGCCCATAGTGTGCAAGTTGCCTGTGTCTAAGCTCTACTAAAGTTAGGGCTGGTGCACACTACAAGAGCTTTTCTAAGCGCTTTGTGATTTTAAAAGCTCTTGCTAATGTTATCCTATGTGTGTGTTCACTCTGGAGCGATCTGCTTTTGTTATAATCACCCATAGCACTGCATTAGCAAAAGCTTTTAAAATCTCTAGCGTTTAAAAAAGCTCTTGTAGTGTGCACCAGCCCTTAGGGCCCTTTTCCACCAGCGCTGGCTGAATCGCAAAAACGCAAACCGCTAGCGATTTTACAATCGCTACGGTTTGCTTTTTAACATAGGAATCGCGGTAGGTCATTTCCACTACCGCGATTCGTTTTTGCCGGGAACACGAACGCGCGGCGGAGCAATATTTGCCGCGATTTTGCTATGCAGTGCATAGCATAGCAAAATCGCGGCCGCGAACGTCGGGGAATCGCCGGTAATTGCGATTCAGCAATCGCTAGCGTTCAGCATAAACGCTAGCGATTGCTAGTGGAAAAGGGCCCTTAATGTGGGATTCCATATAGCAAGAATCTGATCGCTTCTTACACACGATTAAATCATAATTGGTCTAAACTCCCTTTGTCCCTATTAGGTAAAACACATTCGATTAAAATGACACTACTCCCAAGAATCCTGTATTTGTTCAGAGTCCTTCCCATCCCAATTAACACCTCACACCTGTCCAAACTCCAAAAGCAAATCAATCAATTCATCTGGTCCAAAAGAAAGGCCAAGATTAAATATCTTTCGTTGGCCAAGCCCAAGGAATCAGGAGGCCTCAACCTCCCTATACTACTGGACTACTATAGGGCAGCCAGGCTTGCACAGTTAGCTCTAGTTAACAATGGCAGCATGGCTCCTATGTGGGTAGAGCTGGAATCATCACTGGTCTCCCCTTTCCTAGCTCAGGGTCTGATGTGGGCATCCAAAATCCCGTTAAAACTCATCCAAAACTCATCACCTATTTTGGCCCATTCCCTCAGACTATGGATTAAACTAAGGTATATATACAACTTAAAACTTAGAACTAGTCTAATGTCTCAGATAATTGGGAGTCCTGACTTCCCCCCGGGGTTACGCCCTAACCTTTATAGATGGTGGATCGCAAAGGGGCTGGTCTCTTTGGGAAAGTATACTAAGGCTTTTCGATTGATGAACTTGAGTCAATTCTATTCTGAGAGAGATGTGCCCCCGGTAGAGTACCCGAGAGCCTCACAAATCTTTAAGTACTTGGCCACTATTGATAACAGCAAAGAAATGATGGTGTACACACCATTCGAGATAAGATGCAGAAATGGTCCGCTAGACAAGGGTTTAATTTCAGACATTTATATTCTGTTAAAAAAAGAGGTAACTGAAGAGAAAACTAAATTCCAGATCGCCTGGGAACACGATTCCGGTAGAACTATGTCCGCGGAGAGATGGAGCCACTGCTGCTCTACACTCCTCAAGAACAGTCTCTTCTATTCCTCGATAGAGACTTCTTTAAAGCTTTTACACCGGGTTTATTTCCCGCCAGCAAGAATGCACGCAATTTGCCCTGACCAAACGGATCTGTGTCCAAGAGGCTGCGGACAGAAGGGAACTCTCTGGCACATGTGGTGGCAATGCCCACGGGCCAAGGCTTTCTGGAGGACTATTTGGGGTCGCATCTCTCTCATATTTAATATACAGTTGTCTCTCGACCCATCGGTCGCCCTGCTGGGTAACAGACCCAGTAATCTTTCCAACACTGCGAATAAGCTTCTACACCATGTTATGGCATTGGCGAGGAGACATATCGCTTATAATTGGAAGGCCAGGTCTCTCAATCCTAATCATGTGTTTGATGCGCTCAATAAAGTGATGTTGTCTGAGCATATACTTGCCAAAGTCCACGATAAGGTGGACTATTTCTTCGCAACTTGGACTCCTTGGATCGAACTTCAGGATAACTTAGGACTCGAATACACTCTTCATTCTTTTTAAAGTGAACATTGTAATACAACCTTTTGGCACAGGGTCTACATTATGACATATATACATTTTTTGTGGGGTGAATGTAGTCACAGCTATGTATAAGTGGGAGGGGAGTGGTGCTGGCGGACCGGATTAAGCTTCATAAGCACTACAGATGTCTGCAGCTCTGTAGGAGTTTTACTCCATCGCTGTAGACATCCATTCTTTCTTCTTTCTTTCTCCTTTTCTTTCTCCCCCTCTCCTCTTTTTAACCCCTGAAGGGTACCCATTGGCATGTTGTGGTACCCCCACTCATGGGTCCTTTCTTGTATCACCTCCTCCCCCTACCCACCCTTCCTACCCAATCTTTCTCTCCATCTTTTCTCCCCCTTTTCCTTTCAGTCTAAAAAAACACAAAATTATTTGGGATTATTGTTTTCATTTACTAGATTACTCTAGATGACATAGGAGGTAAGAAATTAAGTTCTTAATTATATAAGAATGTTTCACTTTTATATTCACCCATTACTGCTATTTGTTAAGAACTCCCCTATGGGGGATATACTAAGAATGTTTGTACGCTACCTTGTGAACTTGTTTCTTACATACAATAAACACCCTTGAAACGAAATCAATGCAAATGACTGAAACAACGTAGATTGTTTTGGTTTCCTGCTCGCTCTTTACAGTCTTTACAGTCACGCCATTATACACTCTCCAGATACAAGGAAGCATGTTAGGAGAAAACAAATAGGAGTGGCTAGAACCCCCTCCTTCCGAAAATCATGAAAAATGTATTTCTCGACGACGCGCTGGTTTAACAGCTTCAGCTCAACATGCATGAACTGTAACTGGGTGCTCTGACAGAATACCTATAAAAATAGCGCCAGAGGCTGCTGCTAGTAGAATATCAGTAAGATTATCAACATTCTACGATTTAATTCCAATGGTAAAAAATTGGTCATCTTTAGGGCTTTTTTCCACTATGAAATGCGATCGCGTTTCAATTTCCACCATGCGATTGCGATTGAGCTACTATACTCAGTATAGTAGAGCTCAATCGCATCCAAAACGCGGCAGGAGGACAATTGCACTTGGACCAAAATCGCAGTGCAATCGCTCCACACTAATGGAAATTGCTTCTGCCTTTTCCATTAGTTTAATGTACCTTGCGTTTTACGATCGGAATCAAATCGCAAATGGCAGGGTAGTGGAAAAAGGCCCTGACTGATATTTTACTATCACCTAAACTAACCCTTCTCTCACCCATAGCCCTTCCTCTCTACCTATGCCTAACCGCAAGCCCCCATCTCGTGCTGCCTAAAGTTAACCACTCCCCCTGGTGCCTAACCTTACCCAAACCCCTCTTGGTGCCTAACTTTAACTACCCCCCAAGCCTAAATATAACCAACTCCGGGCCTATCCTTAGCCCCCTCTGTAGTTCACTGCAGTAAAAACGCATTTAGCAGCAATGAATGATAACTATGGTGCCCAATAAATAACGGCACCATATCACTCATTGCCACCAGGGGCGTAGCAATAGGGGTGCAGAGGTAGCGACCGCATCGGGGCCCTTGAGCCAGAGGGGCCCCAAAGGGCCCTTCCTCAACTACAGTATTAGCTCTCTATTGGTCCTGTGCTCATAATAATCACGTCTATAAATACTTTGAATAGTGGTAATCATTAACAAACTGTTCCCCATCCCCTTCTTGCACCTCTGACACTATAGTTGCCATTGGCAGATTTTGGTGCGCCATATAAATTGTTATGTGTGGAGTGCTTGGGGGGCCCCATTGTAAAACTTGCATCAGGGCCCACAGCTCCTTAGCTACGCCACTGATTGCCACTGGTCACTAATAATTGTTGTGGTGCCATTTAACCAGAGCTCCTCCTGCGCCATTTTTAACTTCTACAGCTCTAACAGCGATCGTGATTTGCGGGCAAAATTTTGCGATTCAGCTCAATTGGCACTTGGGATTCCTATTCAATAGAATGAGAATCACAGCGCAATCGCCCCCAAAATTCTGCATGCAGCGGGTTCACGATTGATCAAAATCACAACCACTGCTGTGTGAATGTATCCATAGGGATACATTAGTAGCAGCGCTTTGCTGATCGCCGGCGGTCAGCAAAGCGCTGAAAAATCACCCAGTGCGAACCAGCCCTTGGTGTTTTTAACGTAATTAAACCTGAAATCTTAGCGTGACTCCTGCAGATAAACAGTAGGTCAAATTATCTGCGAGTCTCTCTTTTGTAGTGAAAAATCCTGTTCTAGCAAGCACTGAGCCGGCAGGTTCACCAAAAGGCTACTGAGCACTCAATGGAACACATTATGCTGGGTGGATGCTGTCTGGCGATCTGCCAGTTTTTCCTGTTTTTTTTTTTGCGATAGGCAATTTTTTTTTCAGAACTCATGTTTGCCTAATCATGGTATTACACTATCCTTCCTTAGCAAATAGAATGACTATAGGATGAGCACTGTCAAACTCCTTGAACTGAATGTAAAAGCAAAGGACCTAGTGTTTTATAGTGTAACGCTTTATTTGCTTAATGATTTTGCTTACTGACGAGTTTCTGAAGAAGAGTAAAATGATAGATGGAGTTGAGCTAAGCAGAGATCAGGCGATCATCAGACTGCAGGTAGGGGCGGGATACATAACACTATTGCATACCGTATCAACAGACAGCCTGAGCACAAGACAACATACTCACAAGCTGACTGCCGCCAACCTTGTACGCTAAGGTTAGGTAAGGAGGACTCTACCTCCCACTGTCTATGTTATGGGTAACAATGTGGCATAACAAAACATATCTTTATGTTACAACAAATGCAGTAATGCTGGATTGGAGTATGATTACATCACTATATCTACATTTTTTTATATGACTTAATATAGATTTGTTTGCTTTTGTTTTCCAGTTTTCTTGCAATGCGGAGAATGGACAGCAATGAATACCCCAGAAATGTATACTTTAAAGCGGACCTGAACTTTCTCTCTACTCTAAAATATAAGCAACAGCATAAACAAATCTATTTGTTACAGCTGATTCAAATCCTGCAATAAATCTGCAGTGTGTCTACTTCCTCTATTCATGGAAGCAGACATAGGGTTAACATCCTGTGTTTAAAAATTAGCTGCTCTGCTGAGGCAGCCAGCTGACACAGCTGATAGATCAAATCACACTGGTGATTAGTAACTGATGAGGGGGAAATAAACAGGCAAAACTCGCTAAGTACATACATGGTGGATTTCTCTCTGTTTTCCTTCAGTCCTGTGTAAGAGTTCAGGTCCACTTTAAGGCCATCATTCTGATGCTGTATCCACAACATTACTGCTGATGCGGTCACACAGACTCCTATAAGGCACATGAGCAATGGGTATTTACTACACCTGACTGCCATGTGTTTAACTTCCCATGCTGAGTCCAACATTGCTGCCCTGCTCCAGAGCAACAGGCAACAGGCAAGCTACTGACATAAACGAGTTTCTCAGTGCCAGGCCCGGATTTACATCACAGGAGCCTATAGGCACAGATGTCCTGGCACCATAAATGTTGCCCTCCATGAACCTGCAAACACCACAAGTGTGCTGGCTGGCCCAGCTGTCACTTATCCCTTATTTCCCTGGCCTGTCATAGGTAACTACAGGTGCCCCTTAGTATTAGGTAGCCCGAATTACCCTTAATATTAAGTAGCTAGAGTTGCCCCTGACTGAAGAGAGATCTGATCAGTGGAATGACGAGAGCCGAGTGAGTAACCTCTCATTTACACTCTCATCAGGACTCTGCCTTTCCATCATCAGGCGCCTGTAGGCATGTGCCTACAATGCCTTATGGTAAATCCAGCCCTGCTGAGTGCCAAAGCACACCTTTATATGAATTATGGCAATCAATTTACTAATCTCTTTGGAGAGTGGTGAATCTTAGGGTACAAAAATGGGTGTTCCTATTAGATACTTACAATAGAGCCCAATGGGTTTTATGCATGGTGGTACACACGTTGAGATTTTCTGGCAGATTTACTGCCAGATGGAGTATTTGCAAATGTCCAATCTGATTTCCGATCGTTTTTCCGTTCATTTCTATAGAAAACTGATTGGGAAATTTATCAGCAATCAGAGCGGACATGTTGGAAATAATGGCTCTGGCAGTAAATCTTTCAGAAAATCTCAACGTGTGTACAGTCACTGAAGTAGCTACAGAGCAATGGGCCCAGGGCAGAGCTTACAATTTCACTATTTACCTTTAGTAAAGGGATGAAAACAGATGTACAAATCATTTGGGTATTGTTCAAACACTTTAATGACTCACCCTCATTATTGCTTTTAAGTCTCCGTTTGCAGGTCATAAAAATAACGTATCTAATAATATTATATTAATCAGTTATGACTGATATGAAGACATTCTTGATTGAAAATACACTGTGAAGCATTGTAGATGAGTCAGGGGCGTAGCAATAGGGGGTGCAGAGGTAGCCACCACATCAGGGCCCTTGGGCCAGAGAGGTCCCGAAGGGCCCTCCCTCAACTACAATATTAGCTCTCTATTGGTCCTGTGCTCATAATAATCCCTTCTATAGATACTTTGAATAGTGGTAATCATTAACAAACTGTTCCCCATCCCCTTCTTGCACCTCTGACACTGTAGTTGCCATTGGCAGGTTTTTGGCGCAACATATCAGTTGTTATGTATAGAGTGCTTGGGGGGCCCCATAGTAAAACTTGCACCGGGGCCCACAGCTCCTTAGCTACGCCACTGAGATGAGTTGCTGTGAAGCTACTGCCTCTTGTCATTTTTGGATGTCCTTGCCTGTGGACTTTATAAGTAAATCTGGTATTTGGCTGTTATCTTGCTTATTTTCACTAGCCACGGGTCTCCCGTAAGCATAAACCACTCCTGTGGGTCTCATTTGGAACTTGTCTGAAGTGTCACACTGTCCCTTACCAGGGAGTTACATATCAAAGATTTCCTGCTGCAAATACAAGCCACAAGAATGAGAAGATCAAAGGAGAATGAATTTTGCAGTATTGCCTTTCTCCTACATCTGGTGTTCCTTACCATTATTACACCGGGTCAGTACATGTCACAGTGTGAGGTGCAGCCCACACATTGTCTGCAGCCTGCCGACTGTCACAACAAACAGGTCACATTGTGTTTTTGAACTCAGTACTAATAGATACTTCAGCAATGTCACCCATTTCCAACCTGCTGAGGGGATAATATCAGGCACAGAAGACATGCAAGCAGGGACTGGTTTAATTTCAAGTGTGTGGTGTCTAAACATATTCCTGTCGCTGGATTTCTGCTTTTATTCTGCTCATTTCCTCATATTTTGCTACAGTTCATGGGGTTAACAGGGTGCTCATCGACTGTGCTTGTTTGAGTACAAATGCTGTTTTCATTTAAACAGGTACGCCAAGTGCAGGGCTGGATCTAGACTTTTTGCTTCCTGGGGCAAACTTGTGAGGATACGCCTCCCCCCTCCCGATTTGGAATGATGGCATGGCACCAGACAATTTGCACCGTGCGTTATAGCTGCGGTGTGACCAAAAAAACCCACCCTCGGTGTAGGTAGGTAGGTCGGCAGGTATACAGGTATAGGTGCCCCCTGTATAGGAAGCCAGGTATAGTTGACCCTGGTATAGGTAGCCAGGTATAGGTTCCCCCAGTATAGGTAGCCAGGTATAGTTGCCTTCAGTGTAGGTTACTCCCAGTATAGATAGCCAGGTATAGTAGCCCCCAGTATAGGTAGCCAGGTATAGTTGCCTCAGTATAGGTAGCCAGGTATAGTTGCCCCAGTATTGGTTAGACAGGTATAGTTGCCCCCAGCATAAGTTAATACACAAGAGATAACCTAAGTTTGGAGGAGACCGAAGGTCTAAATCTTAACTTTTAATAATTATGTTAAAACTATAGGTAACATTGGTTGTGATAATGACATAGCGGTGGATTGAGGTGATAGTAGCAATAGACCCCCCCTGTTAACGTCACTGGTGTTTAACCTCACTTCACACTGCATGATTGATAAAGTTACATCACCCAACAGAAAACCCCTACATGTTTCACCCCCTTAAAATTAGGGGCTTCTTCTGGGGTACATTAACCTTCCTGGCGGTAACCCCGGTAAGCCGCGCAGGAGGTTTTCTCCGGCCCTGCTCGGCCGATTTGCTTACTTTTTTTTTTGCTGGACGCAGCTAGCACTTTGCTAGCTGCGCCAGCACACTGATCGCCGTCGCCCCGCGCCCGATCGCCGCTATCCGTCGCGGTGCGTGGCCCCCCCCCCAGACCCCATGCGCTGCCTGGCCAATCAGTGCCAGGCAGCGCCGAAGGGTGGATCGGGACTCCCAATGATGTCACGACGTCGCTGACGTCGGTGACGTCATCCCGCCCCGTCGCCATCTTTGAACGGGATTTCCTGATCGAAGCGGGCGGGGGGATGCCGCTGAGCAGCGGCTATCATGTAGCGAGCCCTGAGCTCGCTACATGATTTAAAAAAGAAAAAAACAAACTGCTGCGCTGCCTCCTGGCGGAATTTTTCATACCGCCAGGGGGGTTAAGTGCTCATGCTGAAGTGCAAAAGTCTATCTATACATACAACATGACATCATATCACACAACAAAATGACAGCCTTTCAGCTCTTATAGCAACCAACCATGCTTCTGGGCCGACCATCTTATATAGTCTGAGTAGAGGAAGCGGTGGGGTGTGATATCACTCAATCACACACACCATTGCCCTCGCTGATTGGTTCATGCTCAAGTCCATCAAATTATTAGAATGTTCGGGAGCTAGTTTTGCTCATTTTAACATAGTTATTAAAAGTTAAGTTTAAGACCTTCAGTGTCCTCCAAACTTAGTTAATCTCTTGTTTATTTACTCATATCATGTGTGTGCATTTCTCAGTATAAGTTATCCAGGTATAGTTGTGCCCAGTATAGGTTAGCCGGGTATAGTGCACCCGGTATAAGTTAGCAGGGTATAGTTGCACCCAGTATAGGTAGCCAGGTATAATTGCCTCCAGTATAGGTAGCCAGGTATAGTTGCCCCAGTATAGGTTAGCCAGGTATAGTTAGCCCCCATTATAGACTGCCAACCTGACCCCCTCATCCCTCCCTGGCCTCGATTACATTCTTGAGTCTGGGGCACCCTCCAACACAGTCCCCAGTTCCCTTCGCTAGACCTCAGATCAGCGGTGACCCGGCTGCAGGCAATGAAGAGATATGAGAGCGGTTCCCCTGGTAATGGCTCATATACAGGAAGTAAATACTTCATGGCTCTCCAATGTTAATAACCTTTCTTGTGCCTCTGCTTAGTGACCTTAGTAGCCTTGATGTCCATCTTACAAGGGTCATAAAAATATGTGGCCACCATGATCTTCACACCCACAACGTGTAGTCTCAAAAACACCTGATCTGGAAGATGGAGCCCTGTGTTGGAGGGAGGGAAGGTTAGCACCTGGGAGCCCCCCCCCCCCCCCCAGCTCTTGCCCCCCGCCCAACCCCCAGTTAAGGGGCTTCTCCCCTATAGTCACACCGCTGTTTGAGTCCCAGTGTTTGCATTTTATTTGCTACAACTTGCAGGGTTTGCTGGGATAACCTCAATAACCTATTGAAAGGGTATTGCCAACTGCACATTCTTGAGTTACTATGAGCAAGAAAATACAAAATGTTCAGCGCATGTTAGTTCTCACATAAAAATATTACTTAGATCTTCCTTAAAGACACAGTTGCAGAATTACTGTGTTTAGCTAACCTCGATTATGGTCTCAAAATTGGCTTTAGTCATTTTTAGTGACGGGCTTGGCTTGTTCCCAGGGCTAGATCCTCCATCTGCAGTCTGCACCTGCGTTTTACAAGACATGACCGAAAAACAGTTTGAAACAAAAAAAAAAAAAAATGCTGTTATGTTGAAAAGGTGACTCAGTGCCAACACTACAGTGTGAGTCTAAAGATGAAAAAAAAAGAACAGAAAGCTGAGAGTGGAGCCTTCTGCAGATCTAGTTTTACAGTACAGAGTAAGTAAATGGTGGTTTTGTTATGTGAAAGCCAGATCACTGCTGGCAGACAGCCAGGTTTCTGAAGCAGACAAGCATTGAGGGATCTAAAGGCCATTCTCCTGTGTCTCTGAATTACCCAGCTGATCTGCCAAATCTTGCTTGCTTAACATTTCATTTTACTTTGAGATTTAAGGCGGATTTGGTTATATACTTCATTATCTCATGATTACATCTATTTATATGTTATAAAATGTATCAGTTCATTTAAGTATCCGCTAAAGGCCTTAAATCAGAGATTTATTAAGTTTCTTACTATCTGGTCTGTTAAAGTCAGAAGAGTTCAAGCAGGCCAGAACCTCTAAAAGGTACGAATCCACATAACTTAATGTACCCCTGGAGTTGGGGTGTCCCTTGCAGGAGAAGCATTTTTGTAAAATGCCCCTCCCACAGCTCTCATTGGGCAGCTCTGCCTCTCCCCTGCTTCTCCCCCGCCTCCCTGCTCTGTGCTCTGTGTTGAGACCTACAGAGCTGCAGCATCATGACCTCAGGGGTCACTGAAACCGAAAGTAGAGTATTTCTGGCCTCAGGAGGGTCGGTAATACCCCTGATGACTGCAGGAGGCCGTAACCGGTCAGGTTGAGAGTGGGCACTACCAGTCTTCGGTGAAATGTCTGAGTACCACTACAGTGGGAAGCAAGGAAAGCCAGTGGGTCCTATAGGAGATAGGACCCACAGAAGTGAGTGATTATTCCTGTGCAATTGTATTGTATTTTATATATTTTATTAAAGTTGGGTCGATATTTTTTGAAACTGAGTCCCCTGTTTATCTCCTTCTATCTCCTTGATGTGAGTGTATAGTGAGTCACTATCAGAAGGAAAGAGGGGATCTCCCAGAAGCATTGTGTTCTACTGCTACTTCAGCACAGCAGTCTTTGACTTGTTGGATCTATAGAGACTATTGGGATATGGTCTATCTGCATGGAGCTGGCTAGTTCAAGATATCTGGAATGGTACCTGGGCTAGTTGTTTATCTATATTGGGTCGGTAATTGAGGCTACCTGATCTGGATAGATCCCCCGAATCAGGTAGTATTTTATTTGTTTTACAAAAATGCCCACCACGGGTCCGTTATTGTGGAGATTTACCAGTAATCAAGCCTCCACTTAAAGTCAAATTCCACTTTTGTTGATTAAAAAATTCCCGTAGTTCAAATCTCTACACCACATTATTTAAAATGTATTACATTGATGTTATTTGCAGAAACAGCCACATGCACAGCTCAGCCTTCCTGCAAACAAAGTGAGTTTTGAGTGCATCAGATGAATGTTCAGCTAATTACACATGCAGGAAGAGGGGAGTTCCTGGGCCAATTTCTGGGCAAATCTACTTTACACTCAGTACTAAAAAGTACTGTTTTCTTGCTTTAAAATATTGAGATTTGGGAATTCAGGCCCTTTAAGACCAAAACAAAATCAGAAATGGAAAAATAATTTTTAATAACATTATATATATATATATATATATATATATATATATATATATATATATATATATATATATATATATATATATATATATATATATAAACCTTGCATACCACTGACACATGCCACAGCATTGCTGTAACAAAAGTGGAATTTTGGTAAGAACAATACATACCAGTGAGTATTGCCATCTGCAAAGCTTCTAAATCTACTCTAATTTTCAATTAAATTTCAATTAAAGCAGAATGAGTCTCTCAACTGGAATGTTGAGTTTGTGAGTGTTTTATACACTAAATACCTATAGATGGAGGGGAATCTTGCGTTACAAGTATTATACTGGAATACAGCCTAGAGTTGAGTTGGTGAGGGTTTTTAACAATGAAATATGTATAATTGGATGTCTACCAGACAGCTGCAAAAAAAGAATGTGTATAAACAACATTCAGCATCTTTGTTAAAGAGAATCTACTCTAAAATTTTTACAGCAAAAAGCATACCATTCTATTCATTATTTTCTCCTGGGCCCCTCTGTGCTGTTTCTGCCGCTCCCTGCTGCAATCCTGGCTTGTAATTAACAGTTTTACGCAGTGTTTACAAACAAACTAATCAGCTGGTGATAGGCTCACATAAACAGAGTGTGTGAGTCATACAGCGTGTGCAGGGGGCCTGCAGAGGGTGTGTATCGCTTCTATCCAATCACAAGCAGCCCTGCACATTCCACACATTCCAGCCTTAGCTGACAGAGCCCACAGAAGAAAACAGATTAGATCATATAACAGAGATAACACAGCCACTGTGCAATTAGGAAAGACTGCAGTAAGCCAGAGCACATTAGAACAGGCAAAGGAACGAATAGGATAGAAGAACTAAGGCTGAAAATTTTGTTACAGAGTGTCTTTAACTCAGAAATCACTGTAATCAAATTTAAAGTGGGCTCCAGTCAATCTTCTGTCAATCCTCCCGTAAGTGACAGATCACAGTCTGGTCGTTCCACTGTCCGGTATAGACACCGTAGGTAGAAGAAGAACAGTTATAATAATGACTTACTTGAAATAGTTTTTTTATGTGTATGATCTAATTACACATTTAAGGTAATACACATGGCCATTATTTGTAATAACTACAACTACAGAGGAAGCAGCTATAGTTACAGATTACAACAGATTCTGGGTCCTGGCACTGAAGCAGGTCAGATGTACCTGCTAAATTGTATGAACTAGCTGCCTACTCATTAGGAAAATACACACACACACAGTTTTGAACACAGAGAGGAATGGTAGCGCATCTAAGGCCTCTTTCACAGTAAGCCGTTGTGTTTGATGCGACGTTAAGGTCGCATAATGTACCCCTAATGCAACGCATTGAAAGACTATAACTTGGACGTTATTTAGCCCTGCGTTTGGTGCGCCATTTTCGTCACACAATGATAGAACAAATACGGCGCCTGCGTAAAAAAAAGAAAAAAAAAAGAAGAAAACATTACTGAGCATGTGCAAACAGTCTAATGCAGCTAAAAACGTGTATAACGCATAGCATGCAGCACTTTCATTTAACGTGAAGCGTTAGACACCAACGCAACGTCTGCACTGTGAACAGCCCATTGATTTTTCAATGCTGTAAGTTATTGTGCGTTACATGTTGTTGTAACGTGCAACTTTAACGTCGCACTGTGAAAGAGCCCTAAAACCTCCCCCTCCCTAAAACCTCCCCCCGCCAGCCAATCAATGCGATTGACTGTCATAGACAACGGTTTGGCGGAACGGAGCTCCTTCATCCAAGCGGAGATACGTGCACATCGGCGCGTGCAGTCTCCTGCAAATCCCAGCCCCAGGACTTTATACCGATCGGCATTAGGTGGTCCTGGGGCTGCCGTGGCCACACCCATCGTGTTAAAGTTAACCTCTTGACGACCAGCTAACGCCGATTGGCGTAAACTGATCGTCTGCGGGTTACCATGGAGCGGCCTTTCCATGTCAGTTCACGGAGGGTGTCTCCGTGAACAGCCGGAGAGCCGCCGATCGCGGCTCGCCGGCAAAATGTAAACAGGCGGGGAAGAAATCCCCGCTGTTTACATCATACGGCGCTGCTGCAGCAGCGCCGTAAGGTAGATCGGCAATCCCCGGCCTCTGATTGGCCGGGGATCGCCGGCATATGATAGGCTGAAGCCTATCCTTCAATGCGCAGGATGGAAATCCGTCCTGCGCAGCTCACAGGGGGAGGGAGAGGGAGGGAGCGGGAGAGACGGCGGAGAACGCTGCGGAGGGGGGCTTTGAAAAGCCCCCCCCCCCCCGCTAAGCAACTGCAGCCGGCGGCGATCAGACCCCCCCAGCAGGACATCCCCCTAGTGGGGAAAAAAGGGGGGTAGTCTGATCGCCCTGCTGCACTCCTGATCGGTGCTGCGGGCTGGAGAGCCCACGCAGCACCGATCAGTGAAAAATCCCCTGGTCGGCAAGTGGTTAAAGGGACCCTGAGCACTTGTTAAAAATGAAATATTGACTTGACCGGCATCCTGCTGGCGGCTCCGTTATCAGACGACTTAAGCCTGACTATCAGACGACTTCAGCTTTCGGCTTCCTCAAGTAGCACCCTCACACCGGCCGGCTACACGTTATCCTGACAGCCGGCATGAGAGTCCTGCGCATACGCGGTTCAAAATTAGAGACTATATCACGCTGGCCGGCATATAGTGGCTTGCAAAAGTATTTGGCCCCCTTGAAGTTTTCCACATTTTGTCATACTGTATTACTGCCACAAACATGAATCAATTTTATTGGCATTCCACGTGAAAGACCAATACAAAGTGGTGTACATGTGAGAAGTGGAACGAAAATCATACATGATTCCAAACATTTTTACAAATAAATAACTGCAAAGTGGGGTGTGCAAATTATTCAGCCCCCTTTGGTCTGTGTGCAGTCAGTTGCCCATAGACATTGCCTGATGAGTGCTAATGACTAAATAGAGTGCACCTGTGTGTAATCTAATGTCAGTACAAATACAGCTGCTATGTGATGGCCTCAGAGCAGGTTGTCTAAGAGAATATTGGGAGCAACAACACCATGAAGTCCAAAGAACACACCAGACAGGTCAGGGATAAAGTTGTTGAGAAATTTAAAGCAGCATTAGGCTACAAAAAGATTGGCAAAGCCTTGAACATCCCAAGGAGCACTGTTCAAGCAATCATTCAGAAATGGAAGGACTATGGCACAACTGTAAACCTACCAAGACAAGGCCGTCCACCTAAACTCACAGGCCGAACAAGGAGAGCGCTGATCAGAAATGCAGTCAAGAGGCCCATGGTGACTCCGGACGAGCTGCAGAGATCTACAGCTCAGGTGGGGGAATCTGTCCATGGGACAACTATTGGTTGTGCACTGCACAAAGTTGGCCTTTATGGAAGAGTGGCAAGAAGAAAGCTATTATTAACAGAAAAGCATAAGAAGTCCCATTTGCAGTTTGCCACAAGCCATGTGGGGGACACAGCAAACATGTGGAAGAAGATGCTCTGGTCAGATGAGACCAAAATGGAACTTTTTGGCCAAAATGCAAAACGCTATGTGTGGCGGAAAACTAACACTGCACATCACTCTGAACACACCATCCCCACTGTCAAATATGGTGGTGGCAGCATCATGCTCTGGGGGTGCTTCTCTTCAGCAGGGACAGGGAAGCTGGTCAGAATTGATGGGAAGGTGGATGGAGCCAAATACAGGGCAATCTTGAAAGAAAAACTCTTGGAGTCTGCAAAAGACTTGAGACTGGGGCGGGGGTTCAACTTCCATTAGGACAATGACCCTAAACATAAAGCCAGGGCAACAATGGAATGGTTTAAAACAAAACATATCCATGTGTTAGAATGGCCTAGTCAAAGTCCAGATCTAAATCCAATCGAGAATCTGTGGCAAGATCTGAAAACTGCTGTTCACAAACGCTGTCCGTCTAATCTGACTGAGCTGGAGCTGTTTTGCAAAGAAGAATGGGCAAGGATTTCAGTCTCTAGATGCGCAAAGCTGGTAGAGACATACCCTAAAAGACTGGCAGATGTAATTGCAGCAAAAGGTGGTTCTACAAAGTATTGACTCAGGGTGCTGAATAATTACGCACACCCCACTTTGCAATTATTTATTTGTAAAAAATGTTTGGAATCATGTATGATTTTCGTTCCACTTCTCACGTGTACACCACTTTGTATTGGTCTTTCACGTGGAATTCCAATAAAATTGATTCATGTTTGTGGCAGTAATATGACAAAATGTGGAAAACTTCAATTGGGCCAAATACTTTTGCAAGCCACTGTATGATGCATAGTTGGCTGGCGTGAGGACGTTAATTGAGGGAGAGGGAAGCAGGCCTGACGACTTCGGCCCGAAGTTGTCTGATAACAGAGCCGCTAGCTGGGACTGGGAAAGGAGCCAGGAGGATATCAGGGGACCTTGGGGCCTACGGTGGGCTGGAGGAAGCCCCAGGTAAGTCAATATTTTATTTTTAACAAGTGCTCAGGGTCCCTTTAAAATGGAGATAGGGGTGCAGTGGGGACTGCGCACACTCGTTCGTGCTTTTTACACTGTAAAATCAGAGGTTAGGATTGTGCACGGTTCACACTGCACCCCTTCCTACATTTTGATGGCTAGTTGCTTGGGCTCCTTCTCACAGGATGACCTCACTACGGTGAAAGGGTTTGGTACAAAATAATATTTTGCATGCAAATTATTTTGGAAGCAAACATTCCTATTAGGCATTTAACACCTTTTCCAGCTGTAATGAGTGCAGTTGTGTCTTTAAGAGGCCCTGCAGCTCCATGCAGATAGTGCCAGTCAGGTGCAGCTTTGTTTTAGATGCGCTGCCATTCCTCTCTAGCTGCCTACTCATACCTACTCATACTATCCTGTGTAATGAATACGCAGCACCTCCCTTACATTAACATTAACCCTCTGAACATATCTGACAAGGGCTTGTTTGATATGTTCTTGTGGCCATGCTCCCGATCATAAACAAATGCGGCCATACTGCACCTGCGTGTGCAGGGCCGGGCCAAGGCATAGGCTGGAGAGGCTCCAGCCTCAGGGCGCAGTGTAAGAGGGGGAGCAGAATTCATTCAACTGTCATTCGTAATTGTGTTTGAAGCAGAAAGAAAAAGGAAAAGGGGATACATGGCAGTGACTGCAAGCCAGATAACTAGATATTAAGGTGTTGGGGAGGTTGTGGGCCCTGTAGAGCCTCTTAGTCTAATAGCGATCAGTGTGTGACGGCTGGGGTGGAAGGATGGAGGGGCGCACTTTGGTGTCTCAGCCTTGGGTGCTGGAGGACCTTGTCCCAGCTCTGTGCGTGAGTACAGCTGCACCACCGCAGTACAGCCACACTCACTTACAAAGCAGTACAGCCACATTCGCTTACAAAGAGCAGTGCAGCTGCAAACTTTCTGATGGTCCCGTGGTGGTGTTTAGGAGGACAGGGGAAGCTTCTGGAATATCTTCTACCTACGTAAGTATCTAACTTTTTTGTTCATCGGGAGGTTAAATATAAAACTGTCCCAAAAAAAGAAAATATTAGCTGCACCAATTCACTGATTTTCATCTCCTCCTCAGTAACTTGCTAACATGCCCACACTCAGTGTGAAGACACGCCTCCAAACTACAGAATCACAGATGTGATAGGTCAGCAAAAAGTCATGTCTGAAGGAGCAATCATTCTCTTTAATGCATGCCCATGTGACTTTTTTTTTTTTTACAAATCACTTGTGATTCCCTATTGCTCTCATCTGGCTGTCGGCCAACAGCACGGATTGGTGCCCAGAAAACGCTTTTGTTTTTCTACAGATTCAAGTGTGACCAATGCCTCAAGCGAAGATGATAATAGGTAAATTTGAGCAGCAAGCATTTTTCCTTTTTATTTTGCAAAACTTTTTTTTTTGTTTTACAAAACTTTGTTCTGCATAAAAGGTTTCAAGTAATCTTTTATTAAATAAGTATAAAAATTGTGCCTGGGGTGTTAATACACAGGATACAACTCAAGGTTTTTTTTTTTTTTTCTTTGGCTGTTTCTAGATTAATAGAGCATCACAGAATACATCTAGATATATTTGGACATCTGGTGACCCACTGCATACAATGAACTATGACATAACTAAAAAAATCTCCTTTTCGTTTGTTGCACTTGAACAATGCCAATATCAGACACCTAAATTGGACATTGTTTTTTGTAGAAACACTTTAAACAATGTAGTACCACACCCGCAGTGTTTACTGAATGCAGATGCCTTGTAACTGTGAAAGGGGTGGGGGACCTCCTGTACCTCATAAGCAGAACTACAAAATACTGCTCCTCCCTAATAAACAGACAGAGATAAAGGTGCAAACCAAAGGAGTGTTAACATGTTTCCAAAACACAGGATGCTACAATAGGCTAACTTCAATAACAGAGGTGTAACCTAAAGCTTCGAGACTGCCCCTGCTACATGTAACATATGTTTTGGAAAAGCACAATAGGGTGTAAATAAAACTAAGTTAAAAAAACAGTGATAACATATAAATTAAGGCGTGAGGTGGTTTACCTCAAAAACAACAGTCTTATTAGACAAAGATATTTATTATAGCACAGGCATAATATCAATAATTAATAAAATTAATATCTGCTATAATAAATATCTTTGTCTAATGAGACTCCTTCAATTGAATGTTACCACTGTTTTTAACTTCATTTTATTTATACCCAGTAACCTCTTTACACCTATTGTGCTGAGTTATACCCCCTCACACGCAGTGGTGTGAGGGGTTTGTCTGGCCTCACATGGTTGACACCATTGTGAGAGACGTTTTTTTCCTATTAAAAAGAGCGACCATTTTCAGTTGAGATTGGACACCGCGAGTGGGTCGGGTTAATTGTCTCCACCTGCTTCCTGTGGCTGGTTGCCCCCCTGCAACCTACCTTTGTGAGTAGCCTTTTTATATTATTGGCCTTTAACCCTACATTTGAACATACTACGCTATCTGGGCCCCCAATGTTTGTTTTTCTGTCTTTTTCCTTTAGGTTGTCAAGACACCTGATCCACTTATGTTTTTGAAAAAAGTAACGATATGTACTCTGAACTACATAATCCTCTGTGGAACTAGAAAACACAAGAAAAGAGTTGATCTCCTTTAATACTACAAAACATACCCATTTAATTATGTCTTGAACAATAAAATGGAAGAAAATAGTGTATAAACAAATCACTGTGCACGTCATGTGAAGGTGTGCATGCACATGCTCTTCAAGTAGTGTCGCCCATCGGATGGGCAGGTTAAGTAATGGAACAATGACCCCCACCTTGGACAGTTTTAGGTAAAATGGATCCCTGGGCAAAAATGAATGTGTGGCCCCATACATTTTTGTATTATTCCAGAGGTCCCACATCATCCTCGAGGAGTACATTTGAAATCGGCGCCGGTAGACTTGGGCGCAGGATACAGCGGTATATAGCTGATCCTGCTTCTGCACAAGTCCGGGCCGATCTAATTACTATTCCCCCTCCAGGCCGCCATGGATAGTGGGGGAATGAAATAATTCGGCTTCCAGCGATTGCTGGAGGCCGAATTATTATGTTTTTAAGCAACCTCGGCTCCGTCTTCTGACAGAGCCGACGTTACTCACTGAGCGCTTCAATAGGAATGATTCCTATTGAAGTCTATGGCTGCGCCCAAATCTAGCAGCGCTGAAAAGCACTGCTTTGTCCTCGAGACCTACACTGTACACCAAGGCGTACCTATGAAATCGCCGCCGGGAAACTTGGGCCAGGATAGAGCCGATATATGGTTTACTCTGCTCCTGAACAAGTCCCGGCGGCGTTAATTACTGTTCCCCCTCCAGGTCGACGTGGATGGTGGGGAATGATGTAATTTAGGTTCCAGCTATTACTGGCGGCCGAATTACAGTGTTTTAAAAGTAACTTCAGTTCCATCTTCTTATGGCGCCGAAGTTACTCACTGTGCACCTCTATAGCCGTAATTCCTATTATGCTCCTGCGCTGTTATTACAGGACCCTCTGGAAGTTCGCAGTCTTAGGACCTCAGGAGCAGGACACCTCACGTCTGCTCTGTAGACCAGAGCCGCAACGTCCTGCGCTCATTCATAGAAAGGAACTTGGTCATGCACACTCCACCAGGGGGTAATACCAGCGGTGCGGATTTCTCCGTCCCTTTTTCCACCCTGTTAACACCAAGGGACGGAGAAATCTGCACCTAACGCTGCTCCCGCCGCTGTCCGTGCTCCCGCTTGCTCGTCCTCCGCGTGCCCCACGCTCATGCACGCCGCCACCTGCTCGCCCGGAGATCAATGAACGGGAAAAAACCTTTCCCGTTCGTTGATCTCTGCTCCCCGCAATGATCAGCTGCTTCTACGAGAAGCAGTGATCATTGTGAGAAAAACAACAGTTTCCCAGCCTCCTAACTCTTCCGGCAAGCGTACTTCCTGTACACTTACAGGTCGCATAAACAAAAAGTTACTGTGGCCATCTTGTGGCCAAATAGTAAAACTACACCCTAAAGCATTTTTCATATACAAATACATTACTTTTACACTAAAAATTAACTCATTACCTCCTACACTCCCCAATTATTATTTTTTTGTAATTAAAAAAAAATTCAATTAAAAAAAATGCATAAATAGTTAACTTAGGGACTGAACTTTTTAAATATTTATGTCAAGAGGGTATAACACTGTTACTTTATAAACTATGGGCTTGTAATTAGGGATGGACGCAAAACTGAAAAAATGCACCTTTATTTCCAAATAAAATATTGGCGCCAAACATTGTGATAGGGCCATAATTTAAACGGTTTTATAACCGGGACAAAAGGGCAAATAAATGTCATGTTTTTTACAGTAGCATGCATTATTTAAAAACTATAAAGGCCGAAAACTGAAAAATAATAATTTTTTTCCCACATTTTTTCCAATTTTCCCATTAAAACACATTTAGAATACAATAATTTTTGGCATAATGTCCGACCTAAAGAAAGCCTAATTGGTGGCGAAAAGAGCAAGATATAGTTCATTTCAATGTGATAAGTAATTATAAAGTTATAGACGAATGAATAGAAGGAGCGCTGAAAGGTGAAAGCTCTGGTGCTCAAGGGGTAAAACCCCTCAGTTGTGAAGTGGTTAAAAATGTTAATAAAACACATTAGAAGACTGCTTTTGTGAAAGGTACCAGTCATCTAGCAACCTCTATGAAGAGCTTTATAAGATAGCTTGAGGAGAGCAATCACTTTGGACACTTGTTTGAGTAGACGGCAAAGTATAACCATTTCCATTTTGTATTCACTCCTTGGCCCATATGCAATTCACTTTTTCACCTGAGTTTTCTCCAAGGTGATATTTTCACAACTTGTAAATAAAATGCCTTTCACACCACCAGCAAGCAAAAAAATGCTCAAAATAATTTGGACAGTACTTTTCACCTACTTTGTAGTACTTTTTTTTATTGCAAAGTGCTAAAAAGTTAATTTAAATTGAAGATGAAAAATTATCTCCTTGGAGAAAACCCAGTAGAAAAAGTGAATTGCATACGGGCCCTTCTCCCAAATACATAGTGATGAGTATGGCTTTCACATAATTGTGATCTCACATCGTAATTTGCAAGATCAGAACTAATTTTATTTGTAACAGTAATCAGGACCCACCATTTTGCAATTATGCGTAATTTTGTGCAATATTCGCATCATTTTGTGCCCACTTCAGTGTGTTAAAATGGATCTGAACACAGAACTTTCTTTCTGCTGTAGAAGCTACACGACAGCATAATGCTGGGCATACACGGCTCCTTTTTGAGCCATTTAGATGGCTCGATAGATCATTTCCGGCATGTCCAATCTACCACTTGATTGTTTTGCCGCTCGATTCCTGATAGCAGTGAATGGAAAAAGATAAGAAAAACAAGCGGAAGATGAGAATCGACTGCAGACTCAAGCGGCGAAATGATTGAATGGGAGAATCGAGCGGCAAAAAACGAGCCGTGTATGTCCAGCATAATAACCTTAAAACAAAAAACATTTCTTTCTTACGGCTGATAAAAATCCTAAAATAAATCTGCACGGTTTCTACTTCCTGATTCATGGAAGCAAACATATTGTTAACATCCTGTGCTTTCAAATGAGCTTATCTGCTTATCTGCCATAGGTACACAGATTGTCGCTAGTCGGCTGTTTACATTGAGGCTGCCACTCACCGCCGTTCCCCCACCTCCTGTAGAGCGCGGCTCCCCGCCTGTATCCCTTCCCTCTCCACCTCTGTAAGCTTCCTCCAATCGGCTTACAGAGGCGGGGTAAAATTACATTTTGCTGAGTTTAAGAAACATTTTTCCTTAGAATGTTTTACAATCAGTTTTCTCAAAAACTACAAGGTCTGTTTTTGACTTTCATCTTAACATAGACAGCAATTTTAGTGACAATCGCATGTATGGGGGCTTAAGATTAAAGTGATACTGAAGCAACAAACCCCTTATGATATAATGAATTGTATGTGTAGTACAGATAATTAATAAAACATACGTAGCAAAGAAAAGAGTCTCATATTTTTATTTTCAGTTATAACTTTTTTATAACATTGCATTATTCTGTCATATTTAGCATTACAAACAACACTCTGGGCCATATGCGATTAACGTTTTCTCCTTGGAGTTTATTTTTCATCCTCTATTTAAAATACATTTCCAGCATTGTGAACAAGTACAGAAAAGTAGGTGTAAAAGAACTATTAAAATTATTCTGAGTATTTTCTTGCTTAATGGTGGCTTAAACTGGTGGCATTTTATTGAACAAAAAAAAATATCACCTAGGAGAAAACTCATGAGAAAATGTTAATTGCATATGGACCTCTGTATTTTAAACTATGAAACAGAGCAGAGCTAATGACCCTTTAAACTCCCCTGCAGTAAAAACCGTATCTGAAGCTGTTTTTCACTGTTTCTTTGATGTATAAGTGCTTCAGAAAATAGCACCGTCTCGAGCCAAGTTTGGTTGGAGGGCTCAGAGAACCTTTTTTGCATAGATAACAACTGAACTTTTTTTTTAAACCCTTCCTGTACTGAAAACAAAATTACACTCTTACCTTTGCTGATATGTTCTATTTCTTAGCTGTACTACACATACATTGGGCTCCATTCACTAAAGCGTGATAACTCAGTTATCACGTGTTAAGGCTTTGCACATGCAAACGTGTGTGTAAAGGCTTTGCACGTGCAACGTATCATTATCACATGCTAAGTATCATTATCACGTGCTAAGCTGATACTTAGCACGTGATAATGACACTTAGCACATGATAATGATACTTAGCACATGATATCACGTGCAAAGCAGCTTATCACTGTCGTGCTAAGTGTTAGCACGCATAAGTGAATCGAGCCCATTATCTCATACGTTTATTTTCACTTTCAGATTCCCTTTAAGAATGTATTTTGGTGATCACTTTACCAGATCTGAAAGAAACTGGTTCACCTGGCTTGGAGTTGGTATTACATTGGCTATTTTATTGATCCACACTATAATTATAAATGCAATGGGCAAAACTGGTGTAGTTGATAGTGCTCTCACCTTGCAGCCTCGTCCCTGTTCAAATACTAATCTGAGCACTATCTGCATGGAGCTTGTGTATTCTCCCAAATTTGGGTGGGTTTCCTCTGGGCACTCCAGATTCCTACAGTCGAAGCAAAGTGTTCGCCAGCCTCCAGGGTATGTAGCTATTTGTTTCAAACTCTTACGCACACAAATTGGCCACGTACACCTGTTCATAATAGTCCAAAATACCCAAAACTTTATTGCACAACACCATACACACATAATGGAAAGACATTCTTATCTCAAATATTACTAGTAAACTTGAATTTGCATGGAGTCTGCAGGCTGCACTGTGTATCTAACTATGATTGGTTACTGGTTATAGGGACTTCTTGAGTTGGTGCAGCCATACTATATATTTCAAACTTTTAAGCACATAAATAAATACACCTGTTCATAATAGTTTAAAATACCAAAATCTTTATTGCACAACACCGTACACAAATAATGTATGCTATATGTGGCGGGGAGACCTACTGAGATAAGAGGACCATCAAGCCTCTTATTCAAAAGTCCAAATACTGTGCACAAAGTTCCCATACAGGACTTCACTAGGGATGCTCATTCGGATTCCACGAAATTCCGATCGGAAATTGCATTTCCGCATCGGAATGCGGAAATCGGTAATGCAAGTGCGTTAGGCGGATTTCCGCCGGAAATCACGATAATTTCCGCCGGAAATCGCGGAAATTCCGCCCGACTTTAACATCAATTTTTTCAAAAACTATAAGGTCTTTTTGAAAACTTTTTTTGCATCTTGTTCAGGAGATTCTGCTTAATAAACCCTGAAAATTTGGTTTTTCTAGGACTTACGGGGGCTTTGCTATTAACCGCTAAAGTCGGCGGATTTTTACTGTAATGTAAAATGCAGAAAATCTGCATCTGCCTATTTTCTGCATTTACATTACAGTAAAAATCCGCCGACTTTAGCGGTTAATAGCAAAGCCCCCGTAAGTAGAAACACCAAATTTTCAGGGTTTATTAAGCAGAATTTCCTGAACAAGATGCAAAAAAAAGTTTTCAAAAAGACCTTATAGTTTTTGAGAAAATCGATGTTAAAGTCGGGCGGAATTTCCACGATTTCCGGCGGAAATTCCGCATTGGAATGCGGAAATTGGTAGCGGAAAGCGGAATCGGTATTTGGCAATGGCAGAATGCGGATTTACCGCGGAATCGGAAATTGGCATTTCCGACCATCCCTAGACTTCACCCTCTAAGGATATATATCCAGCTTCTTTTTATTACATATAATAGCGGTGATACAGCATATGAAAACCAGCGTTTCTGATTAGCGATTTGCATTTTCTTCTTGTTAAATAAACTTTATTATACTTACCCGGTGTCGGATGTCCGGCTTCCGTCTCTAGCTCTGTCCCCTAAAGGTAGAGGCCATAGGACCAATCAGAGAAACACCTGCAACCTCTTCTCCTAGGGGGCGGGGCTACGGATGGACACTTGGTAAGTATAAATAACTTTATTTAAATGTGTAATCACTCAACCCCCAAATTGCTGCAATATTGCACTCAAAATGCTGCATGTCTTGCGATTAACCCTAATCACAATCACACTAGTGGGTTCCCCACCACTTACTTTCTTTGATAAAGCATTTTTGGGAATCTGCGGCGATAGTCGGCGATCCCCAAACCCTGCCAAAAACACCCTAGTGAGGTCCAGGCCTGAGGGTCAGTTTGTGATAAGACCATATACTCTGTAAAGCACTGTGGAAGCTGTCATCAATATATATCCAATAGTTCCTTTCTGAAGCTCTCTTGTACATGGCCGGCCACAAAGGCTATGGCCTAGGGCACCAGGAAAGCAAGAGGTTGTGCCGAACATTCATCCTGCTACAAAGAGTTTGCACATAGAGGTGGGCGGCTACCAACAGCCGGATTTGGCATAAGGGATGAAGGGGCAGCGAATGGGCACTTGCAGTGATCTCTGAGCTGCCTGTCACTCGCAGTATGTGCCGCTCACCAAGGAGCTTACAATCTAATTCCTGTCCCCAATTGTCCTCAGAGGAGCTTATAATGTAATCCCTGTCATCATTTCACTAACTGTCCTCAGAGGAGCCTACAATCTAATCCCTGCTGGGATGGGGGGTTAGGATGCTGTCGGCCCAGGGGCAGGTGGTGATAGTGGGCCGTGGGCGGTAAAAAGTACAAATCCGGCCCTGCTCTTGTATGATTAGAACGTGAAGTGGTTATGCAGCAAAGTGCAAGAATATAGTAACTGCCATACAATACAATAATAATACAATAACATTTGTAAAGCGCTTTTCTCCTGCGTAGGACTGTAGGGCTGTCCTGTTGTAGACGTTCCAATTATAATTATGCTGTGGATCAATAAAAAAGCCACTTTATCACCTTCTGCAAGGCTTACCAGTTTCAGATCTTCTATACTTTCAAGTTTATATTTTTTTTCCCACAGTTGTTTTACCCTTCTGTATATTCCTTTGGTGCATTGTCAAAGGTTGCAGAACTCTTTCCTACTTGCTCTTGTCTCCCTCTTCAACATCCTTTCTCTTGCTTCCTTTCAGTTTGCCATTGCATGTTTACATTTAGAATTAAACTTTCATTCTTGTGTTTCGGGTTATTTAAAGCTAACTTGAAGCGATTGTATGTGTAGTACGGATAATGAATAGAACATTAGTAGCAAAGAGTCTCATATTTGTATCATTTATTATTTTTTACAGTTATACATCTTTTTTTTTATAACATTGCATCATTCTGTCACATTTGCAGTATTAAAACCACACTCTGGCCCATATACAATTATCTTTTTCTCCTGAGTTTTCTACTTGGAGATAATTTTTCATCTTCACATTAAAATAACTTTTCAGCACTTTGCAATTGAAAAAGGAAGCCAAAAGTAGGTGAAAAAGTAATCAAAGATATTTTAACTTTTCTTACTTGCTGGTGGTTTAAAAACATTTTATTGACAAGTTGTGTAAATATCACCTGGGAGAAATCTCAGGAGATAAAGTTAATTGCATATAGGTCTCTATCTTTTAAAGGGACTCTGACCTCTAAAAAGAAACGAAATTGGTACTCACCTGGGGCTTTCTGCGTGGTCCTGGCTCCTCTCCCGGGCCCTCCGCATCATACCGCACCGGGGACACCCGCGCCGGGTGTCAGGCTCCCACTTCCTGAACGGGGACGTCTTCGTCATTACGCCGGCTGCTGCGCGTCATCACGGGGGCCGGCGTGACAGTACTGCGCATGTGTGATTTAACCGCGCATGCGCAGTACTGTCACGCCGGCTGCCATGATGACACGCAGCCGGCGTAATGACGAAGAGCGTCCCCGGCAGTGCGGTATGCGGCGGAGGGACCAGGAGTGGAGCCAGGACCACGCTGGGGGACCTCCCGACCTACGGTGGGCTGTAGAAAGCCCCAGGTGAGTACAAATTTCGTTTCTTTTTAGAGCTTGGAGTCCCTTTAAGCTATAAAACAAAGCAGAAATAATGACCCTTTGAACTCCCCTGCAGTAAAACTCTATCTCAAGCTGTCTCTCACTGTTTCTTGGCTATTTAAGTGCTGTATTTGACCCAAGTTGTGTCCAAAAGCTCAGAGAAGCACTTTTGCATAAATGACTGTTTTTTTTTACTCTATGAGACCTTTACTTTTCTACTCATGTTTTATTTCTTAGCTGCACTACACATACAATTCATAATCACATACGTGTATTTTTACTTTAGGTTTGCTTTAACCCCCAGACCCTCTCAGTGACAAGTTTGATTGCATTTTTCACAAATTTTTGCTACACCAGCAGACATGAGTGTAAAAGTATGTAGCCAGGCAACACCATAGTCCAGAAAATGAATAGCATTGACTGCATCTCTGTAGACCAGGGGTCTCAAACTCATTTTACCTGGGGGCCGCAGGAGGCAAAGTCAGGATGAGGCTGGGCCGCATAAAGGAATCAATTAATCTATCAATCAGCAGCTCAGTGCTCCCATTACAAGTAATCCGCCGTGTCCCCGCCGCAAAACGAGGGCTGCAGAGCCCCCAAATCGCCCGGGGGGCAAACCGCCAGCATATCCTGGAAGGGGCAGAGCTTTCAGCTTCAGCTCTGCCCCTCCTGACGTCAATCACGTTGCATCGCCGCCTCTGCCCGCCCCTCTCACTCTTCCTTCTCAGAGAGGGGTGGGCAGAGGCGGTGATGCGCCGCGATTGACGTCAGGAGGAGAAGAACTGAGGCTGAAAGCTCTGCCCCTTCCAGGAAATGCCGGCGGATTGCCCCCCGGGCAATTTGGGGGCTCTGCAGCCCTCGTTTAGCGGCGGGGATGCGGCAGATTACTTGGGAGCACTGAAGCGAACTATAAGGAATCTTTTGCCGGCGCGGGCCACAAAATATTGTATCGAGGGCCGCAAATGGCCCGCAGGCCGCGAGTTTGAGACTCCTGCTGTAGACATTGTCTTGCAGAAACAATACTCCAAAGAGAGTGCTAAGAGCATTATTGCCAGGGTTGCAAAGATGCACAAGTTTTTTGTACATTGAAATCAAAAGGTAGTTTTCAATAACATTACACAATAGTAAGGGCCCATTTCCACTACACACGTTTTCTGTATTTTTATTTTTTTTGCACATGCAAATTTGCATTAGTATGCATGACGCGTGAAAGTATATGGGATAGTTTCCATACTAAATGAATTTTGCATGCACAAGAAAAACTGAGAGAATGTAGCAATTTTTGTATACGTTTGCGTTTCACATGCGATTTGGGTATAATGTATTTCAATGCAAAATACATGTGTAAAGTATGCATTTTTTTTAAAGAAATGCCCGGCGATGGATATTGCGCTGTGTGGAGTTGCATTGAAGGAAACAAAAATGCAATGCATGAAAAAACGCATGGGAACGCATGGAAAAAGGCGTACGTTTAAAAATGCATCCAGAAATTGCATGCAATTTTACATTTTGTGGTGGAAATGTGCCCTAAGATTTGTGCATTGCCAATCCATGTTTATAGGAATTTTATAATAAAAAAGGATTTTCTATTTAAGTATTAATATACTAAAAAGTCGTTCTTGAGATTAAATGGTCTCTAGTTTGAACTCATTCTTGTACACAAGTTTTTCCATGTCCTGTTATGTTAATTTCAGTCTAATGAACATACTGGATGTATTAGCTATGACTATATACAATGATCATTATTACATCATAATGACTTCCTGTACTTTAGATTGTTGCTCCGCAGCAGTAATAAAAACAAGTACTGCTCAGCCTCTGGAGAGCAGAAAAACAAATGTGTCTATTTTCTTTAAATGTGAGGTTTTGTCATATTAACCTCTTTATGTTGTAATGTACACAATGCTATTTAAAATTTTACTACATAATCAAAATACACAAAACTAATTTTCGAAAAGCTGTTATTGTACTTCTTGCATTTATATAGTGCCGACATCTTCTGCAGTCCCCTTTTAGAGTCCACTGCATAATTCTTGTCAGTCAGTTTCATTCAGAGGAGCTCACAATCTATTTCCCTAACTCTCTTCCTACCATTGTCTATGGCCAATTTTGAAGAGAGTCCAGTTAACCTGCCAGAGAAAAACCAGAGGGAAACCCATGCAAACTGTAATGATCCGCTCAGCTGCCTGGGTATTGTGGCAGATTTGGTATTTTTGGATGGTCCCTGGAAGGTGGTGGGCATGGCTCGGTGGGTGTCGATGGGTTTTTCTCTGGCATTCACAGTTCTGATGGGTATTATGCTGAGACTTGTGGTGCTGATGGGCATGTTTCGGTGGCTTCTGTCTCCGACGAGGTCGGTTTCGGGAGGATTGACCCTGGAGGTGGGCCTAGTCGGGCTGTCCCGACCTTCATGAGTTTTCAGTTAGAGTCTTTTGCAAATATCAGTTTAGAGGATCGTCTGGAATCCGACCCTAGAGGGGGGGTACTGTAATGATCCGCTCAGCTGCCTGCGCAGGCAGGCAGCTTTTTGACCACTGTTCAGGTCTGCATTCTGCAGGTCTCTGGAAAAGAGACCTTTTGTCAGTTTTGCAGCCTGCTGCTGCTGAGGAATTTGCATACATTTGTCATGCAAATTGCCTAGCCACATCCTTTGTAGGCTTGCTCTATATATACCATGTGATTCCACAGTACTTCGCTGGTCATAAGGGTTTGTCCTGTGAAACACTCCTAGAGTGTCAGCCATGCTTATTGTTTAAAGATTAGCTTAGAGTAATTCTTGGGACTGCACTAGGCATCCTTGCTAGAGCAGTCAGGATTGTATTATTTGTATTGCCTGTTCTGTCTGTCGTGCTTGGATCGCACTAGCCTCTAGCGGTAGCGGCTGTGGATCCTCCTGATCTACTACTCTCTTGCTGTACTTGGATCGCACTTGCTCTGGCGGAAAGAGCAGTGGATCCTGCTCGCTCTGTTCCTATACTTGGATCACACTCGCTCTGACGGAAGGAGCAGTGGATCCTGTTAAACTCTCTAGCTATACTTGGATCACACTAGCTCTGGCGGAAAGAGCAGTGGATCCTGCTAACTTCATTTCCCTATTTAGATCGCACTCGCTCTGGCGGAAGAGCGGTGGATCGTATCTCTCACTTATTCCTGTTGTCATTTATCTGTCTTGTCTGATACGAACGCTTGCTGGAGGCTCAGCGAGGTAACCGTTAAGCAAGCGCTCACGTTCTCTGTTTCGTGTTTATGTGGCAGGGGTTAGGCGTGCTTGTCTCTGTTGTGCTTAACATGCGGAGACCGTGCTGTAAACGCGTTCGCTGTTGCGAATGAGTGCGGTGTTCGCGTTTAGTTAGCGTTTGTTATTTTCCTTATCTTCTCATTGTATGATTTGCTGTGCCTTTGCTACTCTCGTTCCCTGTCTTGCTTAAGCCTTGTGTCACCTCTGGCAATCGCCTCTCTCGCGATTGCATTCCTACTTTGTTTCTGCTGTTGTGTGTGCACCGTCGCGGGTTGGCAACTGGATTGGTGCACATACATACATTCTGTCCCTGTGCTAATTCTCATTCGCAATCGCTTCTCTTGCGATTGCGTTCTCACTTGGTTTCCTCTGTTGTGTGTTCACCGTCGCAGGTTGGCGACTAGATTGGTGCACACACATACATTCCTCCTCTGTGCTTATTCTGTCTTGTGTCGCTGTTAGCTATCGCGATCTCCTGCGATTGCCTTCTCGCCTGCTCTTCATGGTTGTGTGTTCGTCGTCGCTGGGTGGCGACTAGATTGGTGGACACACATACCCTCTGTCGCTTTACTCTCTCCTTAAGGGCTATCTTGCCCTGCGTTTCTTCCCTTCGTACAATTCCTGTCTGGCGTCTGTGGCAGGGCAGAGGATCTGTTCCTCTGCACTCCACAGCTCCATCTGCCGACAGGAATTCCCCTCTACAGGTGCGTTGCACCTTTTGCTGGGTTCTCTCAAATTATACGCTTGTGGAGGATTTCCGCAGTGTCAGCGCGCGTCCTGTGCGCTGACCACGGAGAGAATTCCACAATCATTACAGTATGACCAGCCAAACCGAAATTCCCAGTGTAGAGGGAATTTCCGATTTGTACGATTTGGTCGAATATGGGTCCTGTATCTTTAAGAGGTTTAAGATACTGGACTCTGAAACCAGAGAGGAGTTCATATCAGAATGTTACAGATTCTTGGCAAATCCTGAATTTCAGGCCACCGATATTTCTACTTGGAGTGGTCAGATTGCTTACAATCTTTTCCAAGGGGATCTGTTTGTGTGGGCTAATAAGTTTGCCAGACACAGGAATCTGAGACATAACCCTCGCAGGTTTCTGGCTCATGTGTTTTCTCGTAAGCTTAGAATTCCCCTGCCAGGCTGTTTCTATGAGTTTTTTTCCTGCTGTGCAAGATGGTGATCAGATGGGTTTATGCAACACCTTTCAGTATGATAATCAGTTCAATGTTTCTCTTGCCACTTCAGGTTCTAAACAGGTGCAAGAGAACTGCCTGGATACCTTTCTTGCATTTAAACAGCAGACATGCAAAGTTGCTAAAAAGGGAAAAACTAAAAATCGCAAGCATCTGAATAAAACACTCCCTATTGATGTTTACAATGATGTTGCTCAGTCTCCGGGTTTTTTACCCCAATCCAAAGCTCTTGTGGATCCTTTAATAGGCAGAATTATTTTTTATATTAAAGGAGTAAGAAAGTCTATGCATGTACCTGATCCCAACCCGTATGAGAGCTACTTAGATACCGGGTGTGATGATCCGCTCAGCTGGCTGCTCAGGCAGACAGCTGTTTGTCCATTCCTCTAGTCTGTGGGCTGCAGGTCTCTGGAACAGAGACCTGTCTTTCCATTGCAAGTTTCTGGTCTGTTCTCTTGCTGGGGAATTTGCATACATTCGTTATGCAAATCCCCTACCTGCCTTCTTTGATGACTAGCACTATAAGAGCTTTGTGTTTCCCAGAAGGCTTTGCTGGTCATTTCCCTTCCATGGTCTGTTCCTGATGGACACTGCTGGAGTGTCAGCCGTTGCTATCTAGTATAGTTAATTCCTGGGGGTTGCTTTAGGCTCCCCTTCTAGCCCAGTCAGGTTGTATTATCTGTTTTGTTTGTCTGTTGCGATTGTCCTGTCCCAGCGGTGGTCGATAGGAAGTCGTTCTGATCTCTGTTCTTGGAGCATAGCTGGTGCAGCGGTTGCTACCAGCTATCTCTTCTGTTCCGCCTCTCTGGATCGCGCTGGCCACTTTTCGCTGGTGCTGTGGATCCTTCTGTTCTGTCTCCTGGGATCGCGCTAGCCACTTTTCGCTGGCGCTGTGGATCCTTCTGTTCTGTCTCCTGGGATCGCGCTAGCCACTTTTCGCTAGTGCTGTGGATCCTTCTGTTCTGCTACTCTGTACCTGGATCGTGCTAGCCACTTTTGCTAGTGCTGTGGATCCTATCTCTTGCTTGTCCCTGTTTTCGTGTGTCTGTCTTGTCTGCTACGCTTGCTGGAGGCTCGGTGAGGTAACCGTTAAGCAAGCGCTCGCGTCCTCTGTTTCATGTTTGTCTGTTAATGGTTAGTTAGGCGTGCTTGTCTCTATTGTGCTTATCACGTGGAGACCGCGCATAACCGCGTGCACTGTTGCGAATGAGTGCGGTGTTCGCGGTTAGCTAGCGTTTGTTGTTTTCCATATCGCCTCATTGTATTATTTGCTGTGCCTTTGCTACCCTCGTGCCCTGTTTTGCTCAGTCTTGTGTCTCTGTCGGCAATTGCCATTCTTGCGATTGCATTCCCACTTCCTTTCCGCCGTTGTGTGTTCACCGTCGCTGGGTGGCGGCTAGTTTGGTGGACACACATTGGTTCTGTCCCTTTGCTCTGTTTCTTGTGGGCTATCCAGCCCTGCCTGATCGTGCCTTGTCCTGGATCTGTACAATTCCCGTCTGGCATCTGTGGTTGTGCTGCGACTGTGTTCGCCTGCACTCCACAGCGCCATCTGCCGGAGGGAATTGCCCTCTGCGGGTGCATAGCACCTAGCCTGGGTGTCCTCAAATATACGCTTGTGGAGGAAATCCGCCGCGTCAGCGCACGTCTGGTGCGCTGACCGCGAATACGATTCCACATTCGTTACACCGGGTTGTTTGAGCCCCCATTTGCTCCCTGGGATATGGGAGCTTTGGTTGAGGAATTCGAGATGGATTGGAAGGCGTTTTGCGATTTCTATATCGCAGAAAGCGCAGAGACGCTAAACGCTTGTATAAATTCCGTGTACACTTTGATTTATGCGATCTAAAAACAGATCTTTAACCACTTGCCGACCGCACGCTTATACCGTGCGTCGGCAAAGTGGCAGCTGCAGGACCAGCGACGCAGTATTGCGTCGCCAGCTGCAGGCTGATTAATCAGGAAGCAGCCGCTCGTGCGAGCGGCTGCTTCCTGTCAATTCACGGCGGGGGGCTCCGTGAATAGCCTGCGGGCCGCCGATGGCGGCTCGCAGGCTAAATGTAAACACAAGCGGAAATAATCCGCTTTGTTTACATTGTACGGCGCTGCTGCGCAGCAGCGCCGTAAGGCAGATCGGCGATCCCCGGCCAATCAGCGGCCGGGGATCGCCGCCATGTGACAGGAGACAGCCTGTCACTGGCTGCACAGGACGGATAGCGTCCTGTGCAGCCCGGATCTCCAGGGGGGGCCAGGTAGGAGAGGGAGGGGGAGGATTTCGCCGCGGAGGGGGGCTTTGAGGTGCCCCCCCCCCGCAACACCCGGCAGGCAGGAGCGATCAGACCCCCCCAGCACATCATCCCCCTAGTGGGGAAAAAAGGGGGGCGATCTGGTCGCTCTGCCTGCACGCTGATCTGTGCTGGGGGCTGCAGAGCCCACCCAGCACAGATCAGCTAAGACAGCGCTGGTCCTTAAGGGGGGGGTAAAGGGTGGGTCCTTAAGGGGGGGTAAAGGGTGGGTCCTCAAGTGGTTAAGATCTTCCATCTGTGATCCTGCTATGGGGAAAATTCCTAAATTATGCAGCATCAAAAGTAAAATTAATATGTCTAATAAACGTTCTCCTGTTGTTGTCGCTATTTCTTCTGCAAATGATTCTTTGTGTCACCCTGTTCACACCTGTAAGGGCCCGATGCCTAGTGACAGTTGCTCCAGTGTTAACTATCGCCATCTCCTGCGATTGCCTTCTCGCCTGCTCTTCATGGTTGTGTGTTCGCCGTCGCTGGGTGGCGACTAGATTGGTGGACACACATACCCTCTGTCGCTTTACTCTCTCTTTAAGGGCTATCTTTCCCTGCGTTTCTTCCCTTCGTACAATTCCTGTCTGGCGTCTGTGGCAGGGCAGAGGATCTGTTCCTCTGCACTCCACAGCTCCATCTGCCGACAGGAATTCCCCTCTACAGGTGCGTTGCACCTTTTGCTGGGTTCCCTCAAATCATACGCTTGTGGAGGATTTCCGCAGTGTCAGTGCGCGTCCTGTGCGCTGACCACGGAGAGAATTCCACACTCGTTACACAAACACAGGGAGAACATGCAAACTGCTTTTACTTCATTATCTGTAGCAAATTGAATGGATTTTTTGTTTTAAACATAATAAGACATTTACTATGCCACTTGTAAAGATCATGAATCTCAAGGCTTTTGGATTTAGCATATGCTGCCCAATCCTCCTCCTCCCCATGATTGTGCATGCACCAGTGATGCTCACACTGTCACACTGTGACAGACCAATGGCAGCAAATAACCACGGAAATAACCTTTTTAAACTGGTGCCGAGAGGTCTGTGTAAGGTCAAAGAGGAGGCTTCACCTGTCCCAGTGATGTACAGTAGCTACAGAGCTATGGGCCCTGGTGCACATTTTACACTGCCAATGCAGTGACTGGAGGAAGGCTGCATGTGGACCCCTCAGTTGGGGGGGGGAGGGCCTAGTGCATTCTCAACTTCTGTATTCCCTATTGCTGTGCCTCTGATCTGCCCCCTTTTCACCTGAATAACCAATGTACATGTGGTCCCCTACTTACAAACAGGTTCCGGGGAGTTGTTTGTAAGCTGAGCTTGTTTGTAAGTTGAGTCATGTGAAACGTGTTTAAATGATTTACTTTTGAACAACTGTGAATTTGGATCATTATAACCCTCTTGGTACAGGGTCAGGTACTATATACCTGCTAATATATACGTTAGTTAATCTAAAAAGGAGGCAGTACACTATAAGTATTGCTTATGCAGTGAAATCCATAAATGAGACTAAACAGTCAGATACTGCAGGGGTCTTTGCTGATCCCCCTCCACTCTATCACAGTGTGTGTGAGTGGGGTGTAGCTATCCCACAGATCGACTGAAATACACACTGCAAAGGTGGTAAGGACCAGAGTGGAAAGCTTGCTGTGACCCTGTAGTTCACCCCAGCCAACCCCTCAAGAGTACTGATCCTAAATACCACCCTATATACAAGGGGGGGCTATTTACAAGTGCTTAGAAAATGTGCATAGTGCTGTACATAAAGACCCTAATGAGATCACATTTCACCATAAAGGCTTCCTCAGAGAGTGCTATACATATGTTACATAGTGCTATACATAATACACATCACCCCAAATAAAATCAGAAATTGCCCCCCATAGTAACAGCCCAAGTCAGAGCTGGATGCGCCGTGTTCGGCGACTGAATATATACTGAGGAGGCAGGAAGAGGAAGGACTCATCCCTTGGGCCACGCCCATCGTCCACGGAGGATTTTCAATCCTAAAAATAACATTTTTAAGGCGTACTGTAGGTCGGGGACCATTGTCCCCATTATCGCTTACCTCCCCTCAAATGCGCTAGGTAATGGGGCCTGAGTGGGGCCTCTGTTTCACCCCGTCTAAGCGGTGGTCGCCAGGATGCGTTCCACCAGCGGGGAAAGGGGTGGAGTGTGCGTCCCAAGAGCGTCTGCGTCACTTCCGCGCTCCAGATACGTAAGGCGCGCGGAGAAGGACGTCATCCACAACACCGCCCATTCACTTACTCTGCTTTGTCTAAAGCGAGGGGCGGCGATCATGCGCCTCACAGGTAACGCCCCCGTCGTCATGGTAATCTGTATACACATGCATCTCCGCATGGAGATGCACCGAATACGAGACAATCAGCCATAATGTATGTACAGATATTCCATTAGGGAATGTATATTACCGTAAGGGATGTATATATCCATCATAGAGTTAGGACCACACAGGGAGGACAAAAAAGGCCCTTTATATCATTATATTCCAAGGGAATATAGTCCAGGGAAAAGAGAAGGATTTCAGGAAATTCCAGTTTATGGAGTCAGTTCAGATAGATGAAATAAATAGTATAAATAAGGACACTTATCCATATACCAATCAATATATGAAACAATAAGTCTCAAACGCTGAAAAAGAATACAATAACCAAAGGGGGCTAAAGGGGCCCTCCATAATAAGGATCTATAGAAAACAGGCGAGGTTAAAGTCCTCATTCAGTCCCTTTGGTGAGATCGTGTCCAGACGAAAAATCCACTGGGACTCAATCTGTGTCAACTTCTGATCGAAGTTACCCCCTCTAAAGTCCTTTTTCCATGTCTGTATCCCCCAAAACTGTATGTCAAAACGTCTAGGGGCATGGAACTCATTCATATGTTTTGCAATTAATGTGTCCCTCCTGTGCTTGATGTCCCCCACATGTTCGAGCACCCTGTCCTTCAATTGTCTGGTCGTCTTTCCTACATACCATAGATTGCAGGGGCACCTGGCCCCATAAATGACACCCCTACTTTCACAGTTAATAAATGATAATATGTTGAAAGTTCTGCCATTAGAGGGTACTGTAAATTGCTTCATAGTGGGAATATATTTACAGGCCTTGCAATGGCCACATCTAAAAGACCCTACTGGTTTTGGTGGAAGCCACGTTTCTCTTGGGGCAGAATGGGGGGTGTAGGTGCTATGGACCAGTATATCTCGCAGGTTGGATGACCGTCTATACGTTATTGCTGGGGTGTCAGGGAGATGTCTTGATAGGTCCTTATCCTTCTGCAGGATAGGCCAATAGTGTCTTATTATCTCAAAAACTTTATGTGAGTCCTCAGTGAACGTCCCGATAAGACGGGGTATTCTCAAAGTTTCTTTGGGGGAGGAGCCAGTATTCTGACCATTTCTTTCATTGGAATTTCTTAAAGTAACTTCACGGGGGGTCTCATATGCTCGTTTATATGCATGTTCAATAACATGATCGGGGAAACCTCTTTGTCTGAAACGTTCTTTAAGGAGTGTACATTCTCTATCAAAGGACTCCAATGTTGAACAGTTCCTCCTAGCTCGGAGAAACTGCCCAATGGGTATACTCTTGCGTAGAGAACTCGGGTGGGAACTCTCCCATCTCAGTAACGAGTTCGTGGATGTGGGTTTCCGGAATATCTCAGTTTGTATCCTTCCCTCCTCCACCGTGATTTTAAGGTCTAGGAAATTGATCGTGTTCTTATCGATTTCATGTGTGAAATGCATACCAATCTGGTTGCAATTCAGAATTTCCACAAAATCGATGAACACATTTCTGTCACCATCCCATAATATAATGATGTCATCTATAAATCTCCCCCAATAGAGAATGTGGGAGGTAAAGAATGCAAGGTCCTCATTGAACACATGAACATCCTCCCACCAGCCCAGGAACAGGTTCGCATACAAGGGGGCACAAGCCGTCCCCATCGCACTGCCCCTGAGCTGGTGATAGAACAGGCCCCCAAACAAGAAAAGAGCTGGGCTGGTGGGAGGATGTTCATGTGTTCAATGAGGACCTTGCATTCTTTACCTCCCACATTCTCTATTGGGGGAGATTTATAGATGACATCATTATATTATGGGATGGTGACAGAAATGTGTTCATCGATTTTGTGGAAATTCTGAATTGCAACCAGATTGGTATGCATTTCACACATGAAATCGATAAGAACACGATCAATTTCCTAGACCTTAAAATCACGGTGGAGGAGGGAAGGATACAAACTGAGATATACCGGAAACCCACATCCACGAACTCGTTACTGAGATGGGAGAGTTCCCACCCGAGTTCTCTACGCAAGAGTATACCCATTGGGCAGTTTCTCCGAGCTAGGAGGAACTGTTCAACATTGGAGTCCTTTGATAGAGAATGTACACTCCTTAAAGAACGTTTCAGACAAAGAGGTTTCCCCGATCATGTTATTGAACATGCATATAAACGAGCATATGAGACCCCCCGTGAAGTTACTTTAAGAAATTCCAATGAAAGAAATGGTCAGAATACTGGCTCCTCCCCCAAAGAAACTTTGAGAATACCCCGTCTTATCGGGACGTTCACTGAGGACTCACATAAAGTTTTTGAGATAATAAGACACTATTGGCCTATCCTGCAGAAGGATAAGGACCTATCAAGACATCTCCCTGACACCCCAGCAATAACGTATAGACGGTCATCCAACCTGCGAGATATACTGGTCCATAGCACCTACACCCCCCATTCTGCCCCAAGAGAAACGTGGCTTCCACCAAAACCAGTAGGGTCTTTTAGATGTGGCCATTGCAAGGCCTGTAAATATATTCCCACTATGAAGCAATTTACAGTACCCTCTAATGGCAGAACTTTCAACATATTATCATTTATTAACTGTGAAAGTAGGGGTGTCATTTATGGGGCCAGGTGCCCCTGCAATCTATGGTATGTAGGAAAGACGACCAGACAATTGAAGGACAGGGTGCTCGAACATGTGGGGGACATCAAGCACAGGAGGGACACATCCATTGCAAAACATATGAATGAGTTCCATGCCCCTAGACGTTTTGACATACAGTTTTGGGGGATACAGACATGGAAAAAGGACTTTAGAGGGGGCAACTTCGATCAGAAGTTGACACAGATTGAGTCCCAGTGGATTTTTCGTCTGGACACGATCTCACCAAAGGGACTGAATGAGGACTTTAACCTCGCCTGTTTTCTATAGATCCTTATTATGGAGGGCCCCTTTAGCCCCCTTTGGTTATTGTATTCTTTTTCAGCGTTTGAGACTTATTGTTTCATATATTGATTGGTATATGGATAAGTGTCCTTATTTATACTATTTATTTCATCTATCTGAACTGACTCCATAAACTGGAATTTCCTGAAATCCTTCTCTTTTCCCTGGACTATATTCCCTTGGAATATAATGATATAAAGGGCCTTTTTTGTCCTCCCTGTGTGGTCCTAACTCTATGATGGATATATACATCCCTTACGGTAATATACATTCCCTAATGGAATATCTGTACATACATTATGGCTGATTGTCTCGTATTCGGTGCATCTCCATGCGGAGATGCATGTGTATACAGATTACCATGACGACGGGGGCGTTACCTGTGAGGCGCATGATCGCCGCCCCTCGCTTTAGACAAAGCAGAGTAAGTGAATGGGCGGTGTTGTGGATGACGTCCTTCTCCGCGCGCCTTACGTATCTGGAGCGCGGAAGTGACGCAGACGCTCTTGGGACGCACACTCCACCCCTTTCCCCGCTGGTGGAACGCATCCTGGCGACCACCGCTTAGACGGGGTGAAACAGAGGCCCCACTCAGGCCCCATTACCTAGCGCATTTGAGGGGAGGTAAGCGATAATGGGGACAATGGTCCCCGACCTACAGTACGCCTTAAAAATGTTATTTTTAGGATTGAAAATCCTCTGTGGACGATGGGCGTGGCCCAAGGGATGAGTCCTTCCTCTTCCTGCCTCCTCAGTATATATTCAGTCGCCGAACACGGCGCATCCAGCTCTGACTTGGGCTGTTACTATGGGGGGCAATTTCTGATTTTATTTGGGGTGATGTGTATTATGTATAGCACTATGTAACATATGTATAGCACTCTCTGAGGAAGCCTTTATGGTGAAATGTGATCTCATTAGGGTCTTTATGTACAGCACTATGCACATTTTCTAAGCACTTGTAAATAGCCCCCCCTTGTATATAGGGTGGTATTTAGGATCAGTACTCTTGAGGGGTTGGCTGGGGTGAACTACAGGGTCACAGCAAGCTTTCCACTCTGGTCCTTACCACCTTTGCAGTGTGTATTTCAGTCGATCTGTGGGATAGCTACACCCCACTCACACACACTGTGATAGAGTGGAGGGGGATCAGCAAAGACCCCTGCAGTATCTGACTGTTTAGTCTCATTTATGGATTTCACTGCATAAGCAATACTTATAGTGTACTGCCTCCTTTTTAGATTAACTAACGTATATATTAGCAGGTATATAGTACCTGACCCTGTACCAAGAGGGTTGTCTTTTTGACAGTGGTGTTTGATAAAATTTCCCTGGTACTTTTCTTGATTCGGTTTGTGTTTGGATCATTATAATAAACATTTTTTTGGCTACTTTCAATGTGCTTTTAAAGTTTTTTTTTAACTACCTATTACTGGTTAAACAATACTGTAACAAGTAACAACAAAAATGTGTAATAAAAACAGTACTGTGTATGTTGTACAGTACTGCATTTGTTGTATAGAACTGTATATGTTGTATAGTACTGTGTATATTGTACAGTACTGTGTATGTTGTACAGTACTGCGTCTGTTGTATAGAATTGTATATGTTGTATAGTACTGTGTATATTGTACAGTACTGAGCATGACTGGAGTCTGAACCAGCAGCTCTGCGTCTCTGTCAAATGCTTTTCTGCTAGCGAGCTGAGAGGAAAAGGCGGGATCGAGCTTGGCATTTGCGCAAATTACAATAAACAATCATGGCTGTCAGGGGTGTAACTAGACTTGATAGGGCACCCTGCAAAAATGATAGCATGAGGCCCCCTTGGTCACCAAACCCCATGCAGGTCAAATGATCGGGAGCCAGAGAGTGGTAGCAGAAAGTGTTCTGCTGCAAAGCAGGGCCTGAAAGCAGGAAAAACAGGGGAGGTTTTTTAGCTAATTAGCTGCACTTGCGGTTGGGGAGAAGGAGGAGGAGGGGCCCCCTGCGATGGCAGGGGTCACAGGGGTATTGCTACGCCCATGAAAGCTGTTCATTCATCTGAATGTACAATGCTTAAAAGCAATGGCCTTAGGTTTGATTCACACTTGAGCCTAAAGACTTCCTGATTCTCGGAATAGAGCACAATGGACGATAAACAGGTCCATGGATCCTATGTTAAACCTAGGATACCAATTGAGACCTGTGCCAACAAGTCAGTTTCATCTGATGCCGGAACACAAAGTCAGGACCCGCACGATTTTCACCTCAGGTTCACATTAAAAGATGATTTCCTGTATTTGTATAACTTGTAGCATTAACCTATCTCCATCTAAATCCTGAGCCCAGTCATACACACTGTATACATACACAGCAGGGTCAGTGACACTACTAGGATGCTCTTGGGAGGAAAGCCATACAAATATGAGAAGAATGTGCAGATTGCGTTTTTGATGGGATTTGAACTCTGAATGCCAAAACACTTGCAAGAAAATTGTGGTCAACTCAGTAAATTAGCAACTGGTCAATCAACTCTAGCTGTTACTGTAGTTGTTGGCAGTACATATTAGCGGGACTACTCCTGCTTATCCTCCTCTTCCTCATCCTTCCTCATAGGAAGAACATGTTGCTCATGATGAAGTGTATTGTGTACAGTAAAGTAAGCACTGACTGCACTGGTTCAATTAGCTATCACAAAAAAAGACAACTGAGGGTTCTGTTATGTGACAGTTATCAGCAGCAAGAGAAGACAAAACCACTGAGGCCAGGAGGTGAAATATGCAGCTTTTAAAATGCACAGAACTGGGGAAAGACAACATAATGAAAGTGGAATTTCAGGATTTAATAGAAACCCAGGATTCCTGTCCTCCTAAAATACCAAGTGTTAGGAAAAAAGGATTCTGAATTAAAAGACAGAATTTATAGTTACATGACTATCCTAGACTGCTAGGCAAAGAACCTGGCAATCTGTGTGCCAATGCACATCAAGTGCAAATGAAGCAAGGGTGTGCTATGTCGAAGCCTTGCAATTCAGCCCCCGCCAGTGATAGCGAGTCACCTCCTCCACCTCGGATCAAAGTTTTAGAGCCTCTGGATCCTCTCCCAATCACCCACGTTCCCCTTAGCACCCTGGAAAAATAAGGTGCTGGGGGGGGGGGGGGGAATGGACTTTATTTATTGGAAAAAAAGGATTGGTGATCCAGGATTGATGATTAACATGCCAGATTTATTGATAATTAAGCACCTGGCAAAATTAGGTGCTGGGAGGACGTGGGTGATTGGGAAAAGGGATTGGAAGAGGTAACATGCCAGATTTATGATTAATGATTAGAAACAGTTCATATAAATACTGTACAATTATGAAACGTAATAAATACCATACACAGTACAGTAGAGTCCCCATTATCTGGAACTCAATAAACCAGAAGTCTCAAACAACCAGCACAAATTGCCAGCAGCACTCACAGTGGTGAATGCCCAACTCTTGGGCTGTTTCTGGGCTCTGCAGTACTTAAAGCCTGGGTTGCACAGCTTCCCTCAAGGTTAATATACTTTCAATTACTGTATTTTATCATGTAATACAGAGTGCATGGTATGAATATATACGGTGACCAGACGTCCTGCTTTAGCCGGGACGCGTCCCGGATTCGGGGTCCCCTGTCCCAGCCCAGGCTGCACTATGTCCAGGGAAACATCCCGCTTTTAGCCGCGGGACGTCCCGGCCTCGGGACTCTGGCCACTGTCCGACTGCATTAACTGGCCGCAGCCAGCAGGAGCAAGATCTCCGGGGGAGCTGTGCGCCAGAGGCCGGCCGGAGAGGAGACTTCTGTCAAGTAAATTATTTTTTTTTGCAGGTGAAATGTTGCCCAAATTGCTTTTTTTTCCTGCTGAAATGTTGCCCAAATTGCGTTTATTTACTGCTGAAATGTTGCCCACATTGCACTTGTTTTCTGCTGAAATGTTGCCCAAATTGCATTTGTTTTCTGCTGAAATGTTGCCCAAATTGCGTTTATTTTCTGCTGAATGTTGCCCAAATTGCGTTTCTTTTCTGTTGAAATGTTGCCCACATTGGGTTTATTTTCTGCTGAAATGTTGCCCACATTCCTTTTTTTTCTGATGAAATGTTGCCCAAATTGCGTTTATTTTCTGCTGAAATGTTGACCACATTACGTGTATTTTCTGGTGAAATGCTGCCCACATTGCGTTTATTTTCTGGTGTCTGGGGTAACTGTTGCATATAGTTGTAAATGCCACTGCACCAATGGTAAAGCAGGATGTGCTGTAATCACCTCTGGAGTCACAAGTGTGTTGCAAAACACTCCATACGATCCGCACCATCCAAATAGGTATCTTTATTACAGCTCAGTTAAAACATGGAAGACAAAATTTAAAAGTCCATCTGTGGGTCTGTGCAATGTGATGACGCTCAGGCGTTTCGGGCCGTAACAGGTCCTTTTTCAAATCATGACCAGCCCACAAATCATGACCAGTGTGGGCTGGTCATGATTTGAAAAAGGACCTGTTACGGCCCGAAACGCCTGAGCGTCATCACATTGCACGGACCCACAGATGGACTTTTAAATTTTGTCTTCCATGTTTTAACTGAGCTGTAATAAAGATACCTATTTGGATGGTGCGGATCGTATGGAGTGTTTTGGGGTAACTGTTGCTGCATTTATTATTTAATGGTCATAGTTGGCTATATTTGCTGCTTTGGGGTTACTGTTATGCTCCACCCTTACAATGTCATGGCCACGCCCATTATCGGCAAATATTATGATATTCATAGCAAACACTAGAGGTCTGTATAGAAAATACCAGTCCCTCCAGCATGAGCTGCTCCATTAGGCACACTATGCTAACTCTGGGGTTCAGGGGCGTAACAATAGACCCTGCAAGGGATGCCTCCGCAGGGGGGCCCAGAAGCCACAGGGGGCCCGTGGGGGGAAAAGTTTGAGAGACTGACAACTAAGAGCATGGGGAGAAAAAACGTATTCTGCTCTCACACCATTGTTATATTGACTGCATGTGTCCGCCACACAGATAAGGAATCATACACACTTTGAAATTTGTACACTGTCCCTGCTCCCTAGGGTTTGTAAAAACATCTGTCTCTTACTGCTGCAAAGTTCTAAAGACTTGATGTACAACCTTACAAACAAAGGAGTCACATTTTGAAAAAAAGTTGTAGACTGTCCCTTATTCAGCACTCACTCCGAAAAGATTCCTAGATTCTTATCAAACACAGGCTAGTGACCTTATGGTGTCTGATTACTTTTACAACACAATGGAATTGGTAAGATTGATGTCTGACTGTCTCTGCCTCATTGAGAGCTTGTTGTCTCATACTAAGTCCAAGATCCCGTACTGACAGTATCAATCAGTGACATTCTAAATGTTTTGCCAAAGTAACAGTAAATACTATATCTTAAGTTCAGCATGTCATTGTTGTTCCTCCATATAGCATGTGCTCTCATGTAGTAAAATAATACGGCTGTGTGTGTATGTATGTACTGGGAACAGAGCTGCAAGGAGGGATTTGTCAGCTGCAAGGGGCTGGAGGAAGCCCAGGGTAAGTAGATCTGGGGTAGCATAGATTGCCTGACATTTCCTTTAAGTCTAAGTGTTTTTATCTGCATGGGGAAAACACATTGGTCCTCAATTTTCCTGTGCAGAAAGCGAGGGGGTGGGGGGCCCCATCCAAAGTCTCGCAGGGGGGCCCAGTGATGTCTAGTTACGCCCCTGCTGGGGTTGCCTTGCCCTGCCTGATTGCAATCAGCTGGCTAAATGACATACAGAACAGAAGATTTTACCAAGCCCAGGGGATTATAACCAGGAAGGGTATGCAAAGCTCCGGAGTATATTTTCTTTTTTATACTTACTGGATTTGATCATGTTGGAGAAACATGATCAAATGGTTACGGAAACGTGATCTTGGTTATGGAAACTGAAACCAAGAATTGAACTTCATCCCAATCAGTAGCTGATACCCCATTTCCCATGATAAATCTTTTCCTTTTCATAAATGTATCATCAGAGGGCTCTGTATGGCTAATATTGTGGTGAAACCCCTCCCACAGTGTGATGTCAGGACCATGGTCACCCTGTGGGAGCCTTGTTGCATTGTGGGAAATAACAGCTGTTTCCAACTGCCAAAAACGCAAGCAGCATCTCTTCCACTTACATCACCTGCCAGCAGTAAAAATGTCACCATATGATAAATGTCAGGGAGAGGAAAGATTTTACAATGGGCAAACACTGATTAAATCATTTATACATAATTATTGTAAAAATCAGGCACTTTTTTATTACATTATTTTCACTGGAGTTTCTCTTTAACATGCAGTTGTGAATACATGGAAACCGTACAGTCACATTATTATTTCTTTAAAGCAAAGATTACCATGATGACTAAAATGTGCTTACAGCTAAAATTAACCAGAACAAAATTTTGCTCTAATTGAACCCATATCTACCATCTTCTACACTCATGAATAGTATTGCCTTACTAGTACACATTGCCGGCAAGAGCCTCAGAACCTGCCACTACATCTAGACATCTAGGTGAAGCTCTGACAACGAGGCCAATGGCTGAATTAGCATGGAACACTTGACATGGGTCATACTCCACTATAAGATTAGCATTGGTAGGCAAAGTATATAAGCTTGAAAACTGTGCTAGACTGAACCCTGGATTAGTGCTTGTTGTGTTAAAGCTTTGGGTTCTGAAGATAAGCCAAAACACATACTAGGGTGTAGGAGCTCCCCCCACCACCACTCACCCAAAATGAGTTGTTGTTGATGAAAAAGTTAGGGAGGGTACACCGGAGATGGATTAAGATATGATGGGACCCTAGGCAAGGTACTAGATTTGAGCCCCCCTTTGGTCCATTTGGTAAGCTGAAGTACCGTATATACTCGGCTATAAGTCGAGAAATTTAGGACTGACTCAAAGTTTAAAAGTGGGGGGGGGGGGGGGGGGGGAGTGGACTTATACGTGAGTAGTCTTAAATTTCCCAACTTATAGCCAATATGCCAGTGTGCCCCCTCCGTCCCACCCACCATCACCCAATGGGAGCCGTCTGCATTAATGCCCTACTTGAGCATTGTAATTCTGTGGCAAAGTGATTCCCACGGCAGAAGCAGTCACCCACCATCAGCGTGCGCTGGTTTCTCTCTTCTCCCTTTACTCGCGCTGACCTCCGTGCTTTAGCGTAGCCCCGCCTCCTGATGTCAGAAGACGGAGCTACGCTAAAGCACGGAGGTCAGCACGAGTGAAGGGAGAGAGAAAGCAGCGCACGCTGATGAGGGGTGATGCCTTTTGCCGTGGGGATCACTTTGCCACAGGATTACAAAAGCGCAAGTAGGAAATGTATACAGAGGCTCCCATTGGGTGATGGTGGGTGGGAGAGGGTAATTATAAGCCTCAAATGCTTGGGTGATGGTGGGAAGAAGGGGTGCAATGGAGACAGGGTCAGGGACCTCCTATGGGTGATGGTGGGTGGGAGGGGTGATTTAGAGGCAGCAAACATGTGGGTGATGGTGGGTGGGAGGGAGGTAGTAATTAAATGTATCAAGTGTTTGAGTGATGGTGGGAGGGATGGATGGGGGAATTACAGGCAGCATGGGTAGGGAACATGAAAAATTCCAGTTTATGAGGGTCAAATATTGGGGTCGACTTATAAACGAGGTCGACTTGTATCCGAGTATATACGGTAGACAGAGGTCAAAGAAGGTGGCAGGTAGGCCCCATGGCACCTACTAGGCCCCAAGCACCTGTCTAGGTTGCCTGGTGGATGATCCTGCCCCGGGGTACACACTTGCAGGGCCGGGGCTACCATAGGAAAAAAATAGGCAATTGCCCCAGGGCCCCAGAGCCTGTAGAGGCCCCCAAGGTGTCCCTCCCCCATCTTAACTGTTGCTCCCCAGGGACTCTGCAGAGTCTGTTAAGTTGGGAGGTGATTGGGGGAGGGTAAGCCGCCAGCTCAGGGGCCCAGGAGGGACATTTGGCTGCAACAAAGTGCCTCTAATGACGCTTTTTTGGTCAGGGGGGTGTCTGTTGGGGGGCCCCCAGGCTAATTTTGCCCTAGGGCCCCATTGTTACTTGAACCGGCCCTGCACACTTGACAGTATGGAAAAAACACACATTGTTCCAAAGTCTTGATTGGTCCTGGCAACTGGATAAAAATGTATTTGTTTTTAGCTACTTACTAGAACTGTCATTTTAAAAGGATAGTGACCAACAAGATGATCTGAAGTAGCGATAGGTATAGTTAAATTTCAACAAGTGCATTGAGTTGTTGCCTACTGGCATTCTGTGTGAACACGGTAAATGCAATTCTTCAAGGTATATCTATTAACTATGATTGCAACACAGTAGCTCCTGGTTTTGTGCTCTTTTTTTCTCTTCTGAGGTATCTGAAGACTCAATGACAATAAGCCTAAATCCACCCTCTGGATATTTAACGGGGTAAGTGTGAGAAAATTGTACTCTGCTTTGTTTAATGTTCTCACATGACATGCTGCAGCTAAACACAATAGCACACCTACAGGCTGTGAGTCTGTGACAAATTGCTCAACCTCTGCCAGTCGGCCGTCCTCCATTACTCCTCTGTCAGGACAGCAGTGCCACCTCCTCCCTTCTGCTGTGCAAATCAAATGAAACACTACTGCTCTCATGCCTCCACCTCCTTACTCACTCCTCACACAGCACAACAAGCTGCTTTTCCCCAATAATGATCTCTTCACCTCGCTCTCCTCTCACTGACTGCATGCTGTTAGTGTAAACACACAGTACAAAAATGGTGCCCCTGTAATCTCTGCGCCTGATGCAAATGTTTCACCTTGCTTCATGAGAGAACTGGCCCTGTGCGCATTCCATAGAGATCAGAATATTTTCAGGGTGGATGTTATCTCTGTGTGTGCGTGTCTTATCAGAGGAGAAGCCCACTCACATACTCCAGCACTGTGAGACTCACACACAACATACTGCCACAAGGAAGTAGTCAGTGAGTGCTTTTTTAAAGGACATCTCTGAAAAGTGACACTACATTTTTTTTAATGTATTTCTTCAGGCCCCTTTTACACTTACCTTGTTGCGGAACTCTCCTCCGGTGCAGCTCATCGCAGTCGCCATTAAAGTCAATTAGACAAGACGCACTGCCTGCGGAGCGGCGCGATGCAACGGAAGTGCTGCGGGTGCTGCAAAAGTAGCACAATGAAGCTTCAGTGCGCTACCCTGCGACTAACGCAAGTGCACCAGAAGTTGTGCGCTATTTATTTATTTTCTTTGGTCGCATTGCAGCTGTGCGACCTGTGGGCTCTGGTGCAATGATTCCAAATTGCACCGTTACCGCAGCGCACTAGTGTAATGCCTGGTACACACGATGAGATTTTCCGGCAGATTTACTGCCCGATCAATTATTTCTAACATGTCCGATCTGAATTCTGAAGATTTTCCGTTCACTTGTATGGAAAATTGATCAGAAAATTGATCGGAAATCAGATCGGACATGTTGGAAATAATCGATCTCACAGTAAATCTGCCAGAAAATCTCATCGTGTGTACCAGGCATAAAGGGTACCTAAAGCAGACCTCCAGTGTACGTTACGTATTCAATGAGTCTGCTGACTACTGGCATGTAGCTCCACCCCCCTGCTAAAAATGCCATGGTGTTTCTTCTACCTAAAATAGTAAAAACACTGTTGCATTTTTCAGCAGAGGGGCCAGCTGGAAGCTCTGGGACATGTCTATACTTTGTATACTTAGTACTATAGAGTACATAATAATACAGACAATGGTATACGCCAAATATAGACACTAGTTCCAGGAGCGTAGCTAGAATTGGCCCTCTCAAAAAATAAGTAACCTTTGGGCCCCAGATAGCCTCCCACTAAAGGGAGCTAGAGGCACCCCCAGTATGGGTAGCCAGATGTGCCCCCAGTGTAGGTAGCCTCAAGTAGCCCCCCAGTTTATGTAGTCCCCCAGTATAGGTAGCCAGATTAGCCCCGCCAAGTATAGGTAGCCCGCCCCAGTACAAATAGCCAGATTAGCCCCACAAGTATACGTATATGTAACAAGACTAGCCCCTAAAGTATAGGGAGCAAGATTAGACCCCAATATAGATATCCCCTTCCCCCTTCATGGGACTTCCTGCAGACTCCCTTATTGCTGGCCGAGATTACTGTGCCCCCTTTTGTTGCGAGCCCCATAACAGCTGCTACGACTGCTATGGTGATCCCTATGCCAGTAACCAGAATAAAGTGCAGAAGGCCTCATGCACGTTTCATTACAATGCAACTTTTTCTCCATCACCTACTTCAGTGTAGCTGAATGCTCTATTTCTCATAGTAAATTGTATTTCAGATATGCCTCAGTCCTCCCAGTGACCAATACCTCATTTCACCTCAGTCCTATCTATACTTCATGCCTCTCATGCCCTCTCTGTGTCTGGTACCACACTGGACTTTAGTGACAGTCTATTCTGTACCTCATACACGTCTTCCCTTTATCTACATGTCCTCCCTGCAGGGCCGGATTACCGACCAGGCAACAAAAGCAGTCGCTTGGGGCCCCATTCAGAGTCAAAGGGGCCCAATCAGCACATAAATCAGCCCTCGCCATCCTGTCAGCGGTGGCTAGATGGTTATAATGGTTAAAGGGACTCTGAACAGTGCAGTAACTATGGAAAGATGCATATCATTTTAAAGCTCTCTTTCTCCTCTTTCCAATAATATGTAAACGGCCGCCCTATGCCTTTTAGTTTTCGCAATTTTCGTGATCGAAATCGCGGCCACAGGACGACTTTTCTCCAAAGTCGGCAGCTCGATTCAGCTTAATGCAATGAAATATAAGGAACCCATGGGGATATAATTACAAACATCATGCTGGTAGGTGTGAGGATGTAATTAATCAGTTGTGGGCATGCTTAAAGGCATACCCACAGGCACTGCTCGGAGTCCCTTTAAGGGCTCTGCCTCTGACACAGGAGACCAGGGTTCGATTCTCAGCTCTGCCTGTTCAGTAAGCCAGCACCTATTCAGTAGGAGACCTTAGGCAAGTCTCTCTAACACTGCTACCGCCTATAGGGCGCGTCCTAGTGGCTGCAGCTCTGGCGCTTTGAGTCCGCCAGGAGAAAAGCGCGATATAAATGTTATTTCTCTTGTCTTGTCTTATGATGCCATGCGCTGCTGATTGTCTTCAGAGCCAGGCTCTCCTCCTGGGTCCCCCTCCTGCTACTGTGCGCTCTGCCGCTGCCCACTCCGCCCTCCCTTCCCACAGAGAACCACAGCTGCAGCAAGAATGATAGCAGCAGATGGCAAACGCTCACTCACCTATCCATGATCCAAGCGATAGAGATCCCGTCATCTGAAACCCATCTGTCTCTTCTACAGTGCAGCCGCTCGCTCTTAACTTCCTGATTCTCAGATCAGACAGGAAGTAGGAAGTAGTAATAGTAATAGTAACAGAGCGGCAGCACTCTAGAAATGACAGATGGGCTCCGGATGACAGGACCTCTATTGCTTGGATCGCAATAGGTGAATGTGAGTCATCTGGTGCTGTCATTCTCCCCCGCTGCGGCTGCCTTCTCTGCTGGACTATCGTATTCACGGGGATAGAGGCTGCATGGTGGCTGTCTAGTTTGGGAGGAAATCGGTTGTTCGGTGGTGGGGGTGGTTATGTAATTCTGTCTGGGGAACGGCTTCCGGTTTGGCAGTGTCCAGAGCTTTCTGCTATTGCCAGGCTGGAGATGCAGGGGGAAAGTGTTGCTGCTGTGATATCCAGGGCCGGATTTGAACTTCTTACCGCCCAAGGCCGACTATTACCAGCCGCCCCAACCGAAACCGTATCCTACCACCTCTCTCCACACACACACCCACCCAAACATTTTTGGGCTGCTGGTGTCCACTATTGCGGCTAGTGCTGAGGTCTCCATGGCAACGTGAAGTGAATAAATCACGTCACACGGGGGAACTGGTCAATCAAGCGATCTACAGGTGATGGGCATGGTGGGAGCCGTCCACCACACACACATAGTCAAAAGTGGCTCACAATTGGGCATTGGGTGGGGTCAGCAACACGTAAAAGTGAGTCCTGTACCCATTACTGTCTCCAGGGTAACAGCGCTGGCCAATCAATAATTAAGAAATGGGTACTGTGAGACGCTGCCTTCTGTATTCTGTACTATTTGCTGGTGCTGCCCCTGTCCTTTCATCCCCCCACACCAAGTCCGTGAGACCCAGCCTTCTGTAACTGCCTGCAGCTGCTGCTATGTCATTGGACACTGTTCATAAACGTTTGGTTAACGGACTGCAGCTGCCTGTAGCACAGCACAGGCAGATGCCAGCTAGTACTAATAGTGCAGTTATCCTGACCCCTTTCATTTGTTTGGACACTTGCAAATAATGCCCCTGCAAATAATGCCTACTGTCTGCAGGCCGCCCCTTGTTTATCTGGTGCCCTAGGCCATGGCCTATGTGGCCTTGCCAGAAATCCGGCCATGGTGATATCTGGTGCCCTCTTCTCAGGGGTGCCCCAGCCCCTGAGTGCAAATGTCCCAGCCATTCATCTCTCACTCTGCATTTTGCCGCTGCTATTCCCTGCATTGTGCACCCACAGAGGAAAGCGGGCTGTTGCCCCTATCAACCAGTAGCTCGGCTGCCCCAGGGTGTGTGCAGCATGTTGCTGTGCAGCTGCATCTTCTGATTCTATTACGACATGATGGGGGGCCCAAATCAGTTACTTTGCTTAGGGCCCCATTTAGCCTTAATCCGGCTCTGCCTCCCTGGCTTGAGCTTTGCCCCAATGGGCACAGATTTGCTAGTCAGTAATTAAAATAAACAGCTGAAGGTCAGTTCTCATAACTAACCCATGAAAGCTTGTACACACGGGAGTAGTGGTTGTCCTGCATGTGCATTCCTGGTGTGGGCAGAGCTTCATCTTTCAATAACTGCCTAAATACCTTTCAAATTAAGAAATCTAACATTCTTGCTTGCTTAGCAGAGATAGGCTTGTCAAAGTCTACTCAAATAAACAACTGTACATACTAAGTATTGCTGAAGGGAATACTTTAGATATCTGCATTCCTTTCACTATGAGGGTGACTTGAAAGTCTTTCTTGTTACAAATGTTGACACATTTAAGTCCACCGGAGGATTACACTATGCATAATCCAGTGTGTGATGAAGGTTTGATATAGTAATAACACTTTCGGCTTTGACACCTGCACATAAATGATTTCCTACTGTAAATAACAGTGAGGACCAGGAGAAGGTGAGGACTTCTCTAATCACTGCAGGCAAACTATTGTGGTGGGCCAAAATTTCGCATCGAAGTTCGCAATTACGCATCGTAATCGTAATGCGAAATTTCAGGGAAAATCGTAATTAATTTTGGATGTAATAGTAATATTTCATAAATTTAATTAATATTCGCATAATTCTGTGCTGACTTTAGTGGTTATTAGCAAAGCCCCCATACATGGTATTGACACCAAAATTGCTACATATGTTAAGAGGAATAGTGGGTACAAGTAAAAAAAAAAGAATTTTCCAAAAAGACTTTGTAGTTTTTCAGAAAATCGATTTTAAAAATGCAAAGAAAAATGTTTTTCAAATTGTTATTCTTTTTAGTTTAACCTCCCTGGCGGTAAGCCTGTGCTGAGCACAGGCTATGCTGCCGGAAGGCACTGCTCAGGCCCCGCAGGGCCGATTTGCATAAATTGCGTGTGCAATGCGATCGCCGCCGCTACCCGCCGATCTGCCGCTATTTGTCACGCCGCGGCCGCCCCCCCCAGACCCCGTGCGCTGCCTGGCCAATCAGTGCCAGGCAGCGCTGTGGGGTGGATCGGAGTCCCCTTTGACGTCACGATGTCGATGACGCCGGTGACGTCATCCCGCCCGTCGCCATGGCGTTGGGGGAAGCCCTCCAGGAGATCCCGTTCAAAGAACGGGATCTCCTGATCTCCGATTGCCGGAGGCGATCGGAGGGGCTGGGGGGATGCCGCTGAGCAGCGGCTATCATGTAGCGAGGCCTTGTCTCGCTACATGAAAAAAAATAAAATTTAAAAAACGGATTTGCTGCCCCCTGGCGGATTTTTAGCAAACCGCCAGGAGGGTTAGAAAACATTTTTTTCTTTGCATTTCTAAAATCGATTTTCTCAAAAACTATAAGGTCTTTTTGAAAAATTCTTTTTTTTGACTTGTACCCACTATTCTCCTTAACATATGTAGCAATTTGTCAATAGCATATATGGGGACTTTGCTATTCACTGCCAAAGTCGGCACGAAATTACGCAAAAATTACATGAAATTTAATGCGAAATTACAAATGACAATACGAAATCAATTGTGTGTACCAATCGTAATTATGCATAGGCAAAATTGCGAACATTTACGTGAACCTTTGCGTAATTAGCTGATTACGGTCATCACTAATTGTGACCACACTGGCTTTCAGCTCCCTGTGGGGCGGAGGTATCGGAGGTATCGGTCCATCGCGACAAAAACCACGAGACACAAAAACAGCTTCTTCCCCTCAGCGGTAAATTTGCTGAACGCGATAAACTCTGCTCATGCCCTCCTATGTTCTATGTCCTGAGGTCTCTTACTTTTCTATGTATACGCCCTGTATCTGTTGTGCCAAGCCCAATTCCGGGCACGACCGAGTCGTGCTTGGCGAAATAAAAGCGATTCTGATTCTGAAGTACAAGTAGAAAACCAGTGTAATTTGGTAGCTATAAGCTGCATACATCTACCCATCTATTGTAGCTGAAAGGGCAGGATGAAGCGAATACCGGCAGATTTAATGCTAGCCTATGGGAATGGATATGGCTTCTGTTCTCACTAGGCTGGTTGCTGCATATGTTTTGCGCATAATCACCTGCCGCATTCCATTTGAGACCTCCATAGCTGCTGCCACTGCCGGTTGGTTCACTGCATGGGAGAAGTGCCGGTGTACAGATCTGAAAGCCCCATCAGAAGCATCAGGCTACCATTGGTTTGCAATAGACTAATGAGAATACTTCCTCCCCAGAGATGATTCTCATTGGGTCACTGACTGGAAGGGGAGGATTCTCATTGATTAAATGAGTGGTCAGGTAGGATTCCCATTGGTCTTTTGCAAACCAATGAGAGCCTGATGCTTCTGATGGGACTCTCGGATATGAATAAACAGTGTTTTTTAGAAGGACCCGAGTGGCAGTGGAAAACGAATGAGACTGCGACAGCAGGTACCGAGTGGGCAACAACACAAAAACGGAATGGAAAACGGATCAGTTTTTTGATTTAGCACAGCGTGAATCCAGCCAAACACCAGCCAAACACCTTTTCCCCATGGCTGTGTCTCCACAAGATGGAAATGGGGTTTTAGTAAAATGGTGGGATAAGTGGCAGGCTATGGAAGCCCTCTGACTCTACTTGCTGTATGCTTGTTGCAGGAGTGCAACTCAAAAACATCTAAAGCCAAAAGCTCAGCTTGACAGCCAGGTAACTGGCATTGTTTATATGAGAATGAAGATGACTCTTGCTGCATTCCTCTCACTTCAAGTTCCCTTTAACCGAAACATTTTCTAGACATACTAAATAATAAAAATGTTCCTATCTTTCTACCAACTGGCGGCAAAGTATACTGTGTCCAGTATACTGTGTGCTTTTTAATTGCCTTTGAAGAAAATAGCTATTTTTTATATGTTTGAATGAAGCTACTGTATGCTTCTGGTGAACTTGATTGAAGGGGCCATTATTCTCTGGCTTGCTGGTAGATGGACTTGAGGATCCACTCAAGCCAAAGACATTAATTAAAATGGGTGTATCCGGTGAATGAAATTCAAAGGATGAACTACAGGAACCGAAAAAAGACAGAGAAACCAGAAGCATCAATAAAGTGTAGTATTATTTCAGAGAATTGGATAACTGGCACAAGAAATGCCAACCACAGCAACAGGCGTGTGGAAAATTCCATCTACATGCAGATATATATAGGAATATTCTTCGAAGTATGACAGGTTGCACTCTGGGGAAAAAAAAACAATGAACAAAAAAAAAAAACACGCTGGATCTCATATCTCAGGGGAGGCCCCAAACTCCATAGGTATAAGGAGGTGCCCCAAACTATTGTGAACAGCTGGGAGCCAGTGTGAAAAAAACCATTACCTCCGGAGAGGAAGAATACAAATATTCAATGTATTGGACATTTAAAGGGCGAAGTGTTTTGCAGGCCTTATCCACTTCTTCAAGTCAAAACATACAGTGTCTGTAACTCCAGCACCTAAGACCTGGAGCCCCTTGTGAGGGAGGCGCTACCAGTCTGAGGTGCTCCAGTTTAGAGATGGGCCGAACGGTTCGCCGGCGAACGGTTCCAGGCGAACTTTGGTGGTTCGCGTTCGCCTGCTCCAGGCGAACTTTTGCGGAAGTTCGATTTGCCCCATAATGCACTATGAGGGTCAACTTTGACCCTCTGCATCTCAGTCAGCAGGCACATTGTAGCCATTTAGGCTACACTAAGCTCTGGAGCCCCACCCCCCCACCCTTATATAAGGCAGGCTTGCCGGCCATTACACTCACTCGTGTGCCTGCTAGAGACAGACTAGGGACAGCTGCTGCAGACTTGTTCTCCTAGGGAAAGGTTAGTTAGGCTCTTGGCTTGCTCCTGCCTGATTGTTATTGCTAAAATAGCACCCCTCAACAGCTCGTTTGAGAGCTTATGTTTTCCAGATGTGTTTTTTTGTGTGTGTGTTGCTCACTGACATTATACAGCCCTATCTGTTGCAGCTGGACCTTGGTAATTGTTATTACTGTGCCAGCCAGGCCCTGCCTAACTATCTATACTGGGACACCTACCTATGCCTACCTAACTACTGGGGCACCTACTTACCTATATGGGGACACCTACCTACCTACCTACCTATACTAGGGGACCTACCTATGCCTACCTACCTATACTGGGTCTCCTACCTATGCCTAGCTAACTACTGGGTCTCCTACCTATGTCTAGCTAACTACTGAGGCACCTACCTATGCCTACCTACCTATACTGGGACTTCTACCTATGCTTACCTACCTATACTGGGACTCCTACCTATGTCTAGCTAACCACTGAGGCACCTACCTATGCCTACCTACTTATACTGGGACTCCTACCTATGCCTACCTACTTATACTGGGACTCCTACCTATGCCTACCTACCTATACTGGGACTCCTACCTATGCCTAGCTAACCACTGAGGCACCTACCTATGCCTACCTACCTATACTGGGACTCCTACCTATGCCTACCTACCTATACTGGGACTCCTACCTATGCCTACCTACCTATACTGGGACTCCTACCTATGCCTAGCTAACTACTGGGACACCTACCTATGCCTACCTACCTATACTGGGTCTCCTACCTATGCCTACCTACCTATACTGGGACTCCTACCTATGCCTAGCTAACTACTGAGGCACCTACCTATGCCTACCTACCTATACTGGGACTCCTACCTATGCCTACCTACCTATACTGGGACTCCTACCTATGCCTAGCTAACTACTGGGACACCTACCTATACCTACCTACCTATACTGGGTCTCCTACCTATGCCTAGCTAACTACTGGGACACCTACCTATGCCTACCTACCTATACTGGGACTCCTACCTATGCCTAGCTAACTACTGAGGCACCTACCTATGCCTACCTACCTATACTGGGACTCCTACCTATGCCTACCTACCTATACTGGGACTCCTACCTATGCCTAGCTAACTACTGAGGCACCTACCTATGCCTACCTACCTATACTGGGACTCCTACCTATGCCTACCTACCTATACTGGGACTCCTACCTATGCCTACCTACATACAAGAAGATAATAAGGTTGTTGCTTCATTGTGGACAGACCAAATTTGATCAGCTGGACAGTCACTGTTGGTCTATCATTGAGCTACCACAGCCCAGCGACCATATGGGCTGGAAAACTGCCACGGCCTGCACTCTGGCCATGTTGCGCATCAGTCCAGCACGGTCGTCACTACGCAAACAGCTGTTTGCGGTGCGTTACACAGGGAGTTTGGTGTGTCAGTGTGAAGCAGAACTCTAATTACACTCCCTGATTGATGTATACACATGCAAGATGTTTTAAAGCACTTTAGGCCTGCAATTTAGCATTCAATGTGATTTCTGCCCTTAAAACGATGCTTTGTGTCACATCCAGATTTTTCCCCAGGACTTTGGGCATGTATCCCACTCCGCCATGCCCCCCTCCAGGTGTTAGACCCCTTGAAACATCTTTTCCATCACTTTTGTGGCCAGCATAATTTTTTCTATTTTTCAAAGTTCGCATCCCCATTGAAGTCTATTGCGGTTCGTGAAGTTTTCCGTCTGCGAAGGTTCGCGAACCTAAAATCGGAGGTTCGGCCCATCTCTACTCCAGTTACACACACTGGGTTTTTTGACCTGAAGAAGCAGGTAAGGCCTACAAAACGCATCGCCCTTTAAGTGTCCAATAAATTGAATATTTCTCACTCTGCATCCTTTACCTAGGTAAGATTATTTCACACTTCTTCCAAGAAGTTCACAATTGTTTGGGGTGCCTCCTCCGACTTATTTAAATGAATTAAAATGGCTATGTGGCGATGGAAATAAGAAATAAAGCTGCATCTGTCAAGGAATCTCTTGAATGTTTGCCAACACTGCGGAATAGGTGAAGAGCTTTATTTTGTTGCACTCCCATATCATCACTTCATCTCTTAAGATGCATACACAAACTAGCCCCACCCGGCCACCTCTGCAGAGAATCTAGCAAGTGTACAGCAGCCCCAATGCATTGCTGAAATATTTGAAGTGGCGGATCATCTCGATCGAGAACACTTTTACTTGTCTTACCTTGCCCTCTGGAAGCCACACCATTGTGTGCCAACCAGTCCTCCCCCCTCCATAGCAACAGAATGTGTTGGTAGCCTATAGTCTGTACAACATTCAGCTCCAAACTATCGCCTGAGGGATCAAGTCCCAAGTGCCATGGCATTCTTCTGCAGGGAGATGGTGCGTCGTGCTGGAAGATGACAAACACAGGACTCCAGGAGTAATTAAGAAGATAAAGAATCAGGGAAGTCCCATAATTATATCTTTACTAGCTGGTGGCCCGGCGTTGCCCAGGTATGTATTTGGCCCACTTTTCCTAACCCTAACACACAATTACTCAATTACTTAATGACCAAGTTTGTGAGCTTTGCTGTCTTTGGCATCAATGATTTGCACTGAAATAATTGTCTGTTTGTGGCTCCACCCCTTTTCTGAATTTGAACCCCAATCACCCAATGGCCAACTGTACCAGGTACAGGGGATTAGTAGTGCAAGAGGCTTGTGCTATTAACAGTGCAAGAATGGCAGCAATTAAATATTCCCTTTGAAAATCAATAGGTGGATATTGATTGGCTTTTGTAGGCTCCACTCACTTTTCTGAATATTAATCCCAGTCACCCAAACCAACTGTGCAAAGTTTGAGAACCCTACCATTAACAGTGTAAGAATGGCTGCAGTTTACATTCTCCCAATGAAATTTGTATTTTTCTCCGCCCACTGATGTCCCAACATTGCTCGGGTATGTATTTGGCTGATGTTGGCTGCCTCCACTTTTTTCAACCCTAACACACAATTACTCAATGACCAAGTTTGTGAGCTTTGCAGTCTTTGGCATCAATGATTTGCATTGGAATGAAACACATCTGATTGGCTGTTTGTGGCTCCACCCCTTTTTCTGAATTTGAACCCCAGTCACCCAATGACCAACTGTACCAGGTTTAAGGTTTGTGCCATTAACAGTGCAAGAATGGCAGCAATTACATATTCCCTTTTAAAATCAATAGGTACATTTTGATTGGCTTTTGTAGGCTCCACCCACTTTTCTGAATATTAATCCCAGTTACCCAGTGACCAATTATGTAAAGTTTGACAGCCCTACCATTAGCAGTGTAAGAATGGCTGCAGTTTACAGTTTATCAGTGAAATTTGTATTTGTCTCCACCCTCTGATGACCCAGCATTGCATGATTATGTATTTGGCTGGTGTTGGCTGCGCCCACTTTACCTAATTACTCAATTACTCAATGACCAAGTTTTTGAGCTTTGTGGTCTTTGGCATCAATAACTTGCATTAAAATGAAACAAATCAGATTGTCTGTTTGTGGCTCCACCCCCTATTATCAATGTAAACCCCAGTCACCCAATGACCAACTGTACCAGGTTTGAGGCTTGCGCCTTTAACAGTGCAAAAATGGCAGCAATTAAATATTCCCCTTAAAAATCAATAGATTGATTTTTATAGGCTCCACCCACTTTTCTGAATATGAATCCCAGTCACCCTGTAACCAATTGTGCAAAACTTGAGAACCCTACAATTAACAGTGTAAGAATGGCTGCTGTTTACATTTTCCCAGTGAAATTTTTATTTTGTCTCCACCCACTGATGACCTGGTTGTTGTCCGGTTATGTATCTGGCTGGTGTTGGCTGCGCCCACTTTTCCTAACCCTAACACACAATTAATCAATGACTCATTTACCAGGTTTGTGAGCTTTGCAGTGTTTGGCATTAATAAATTGCATTGGAATGAAACAAATCTGATTGGCTGCTTGTGGCTCCATCCTCTTTCTCAATTTGAACCCCAGTCACCCAATGATCAACTGTACCAGGTTTGAGGCTTGTGCAAGAATGGCAGCAATGTAAATATTCCCCTTGAAAATCAATAGGTGAATTTTGATTGGCTTTTAAAGGCTCCACCCACCTTTCTGAATATTAATCCCAGTCACCCAGCGACCAACTGTGCAAAGTTTGAGAACCCTACCATTAACAGTGTAAGAATTGCTGCAGTTTACATTTTCCCAGTGAAATTTGTATTTGTCTCCGCCCACTTTTTGGTTATGGGAATAAAAAGTATCCTATACTTTATTCCAAGTAAGTACTATGTGTGTGCCAAATTTCCTTCAAATCCATTCAGCCATTTTTGCGTGATCGAGTAACAACATCCAAACATCCAAACATCCAAACTTTCCCTTTTATAATATTAGTAGCATATGAGAAAAGGATCCATAGACTGTCTGATTTAGATAGAACAGGCTCTTTAACCACCCTGGCGTTCTATAAACATCGCCAGGGTGGATGCGCAGCAGTATTTTTTTTTTTAAATCCCCATCATGTAGCTAGCCTAGCGCTAGCTACATGATGCCCCCCTCCCTGCGCTATCCCTCCCACCCCTCCGATCGCCGCCGGTGCACTCGCCCGTAAGGAAATACCGGTTCTGAACGGGATTTCCTTGAGGGCTACCCCTGTCGCTATGGCGACGATTGCGATGACGTTTGACGTCATCGACGTCATCCGGAATTCCGATCCACCCCGCATCGCTGCCTGGCACCGATTGGCCAGGCTGCGCACGGGGTCTGGCGGGGGGGGGGACCTCTATTGTGGTGCGTAGCGATGCATCGGTGGTGGGCGGCAGCGATCAGAGTAGACACGCAGCAAGCAAGTTTGAAAAAAAAATTAAGCAAATCAGCCCAGTGGGGCCTGAGCGGCGCCCTCCGACGGTAATGGACGAGGTTCCCATTAACTAACACTCAGGCTGGGAGCACACATGGCTGTGCAGTAAAGCAGTGTTTCTCAATATTTTATTGGTGAGTACACCCTGGAACCATCAGAAGTACCCCTTGGAGTACGCATACCACATGTTGAGAACCTAGGCAGTAAAGCATACATTTTAATGCATATACGTTTCTGATTTTTTCCTAATTTTTTTGATGCGCATTTTATGTGTATTTGCATTTTGCATTTGCTTTTTTTTTTTTTTTTTTTTAATTTTGCTGGATTCTGGACAGACTAGGAAATAAAAAGGAACAGGAAATACATTATTATTATTATTTATTAGATTTATATAGCGCCAACATATTACGCAGCGCTGTACAATAAATAGGATTACAGACAATGATAACAGGGGTGACAGAACAATACAGGTAATACAGATACAATAGAGTGGATTTAAAATAAAAGCGTATGTAATATGTAAAACACAACAAAACGCACTACTTCAGCGTTGTGTGTGATTCACATGTTTTTAACAGAAATAAGCAACAAGTTGTGCATTTTTGAAAATGCAATTTAGAAAACACAGAAGTATACGTTTTTCTATGTGGGCCCGTAGACTTCTATTGTGTACGATAAAGCATGCATTAACATAAACGCTAGTGATTCTGCAAAGTGTGCTCCCAGACTCAAGGGCATTACCTTTGATATAGGATAGCAGGGTTCAAATCATGGCTGGACTCAGTACCTAGTGACTTACTAAGTGTGCTGTAAGTGGCTTCAGCTCTCCTTGGCTACCCGTGAGTGCCACAGGAGAGAGCCTCATTTCATTTAGGGCCTGTTTCCTTTACATGCAGTGCGATGCGGCCCAAGGGTGTCCTGTAACCGATGCATGCCAATGGAACAGTTTCCACTGCATGCATTGCGTGCGGAGCGATCCGAGAATCTGCAGCATGCTGCACATTCTTGCATGGCCGCCGTCCCCTCCATACACTTGAAATGAATGCGATGAGGCAATCCCCTTACACTCTTCATGCTATACAAATAATATCCCATCTCAAGATATCCCAGTGGTAGGAGATGTGAGGAAAGGTTCCAGGGCATCAAGAGAAAGTGCAGATCTAGGGGGTTTTTTTTTGTTTGTTTTTTTTGCGCAGGTGCGTGCATTATATGTAATAATCTGTGGTCAGAAAGAAGAAGTAGAAAGTTGTGTTTGTGTGATTTTAGGTGGCTGTAGATTTGGCGGCCGATCGACCACCTAATTCGATAATTAATATTGAATCAGATGGAAAATCAGCGCGCCAAAAAATGCTCGATCCACAATGCAACATATTTCAGGCCAAAATTGGTTGTATGTATCGATCGGATATGCTGGAAAATTTTGGGCTGACATGCTCGATTTAGTGTGTGGCAGTAAAGGCATGCGGTAATTGAAAACAATGAATGGAACGGAAAACCTCAGCTGCATCCCCCAAATGTACATAAATCCCCCCCCCCCCTGCATTAATACTTTACCTGTCCGGTTTCCACAGCTGTGTCCACAATCCTCTTCCAAATTTGCACCCCACGTAGTTGCCGGCGCATTGCACGCATGGCGCTTGTGTGACATCACGGCTGCGTCTGACACGGGACCGGTAAAGTATTAATGCAGGGGCAGGGGGAGAGTTACATGCAGGGCCGGCCTTAGGTTTCACAGCGCCATGAGCGAAACCTGATTTTTGTGCCCCTTTTCATCCTCTCCATATGCAATTCACCTTTTCTCCTGAGATTTCTCCTAGGACAGTGGTTCCCAACCTTTTTGACATTGTGATACATCACGCCAAATGCTCAGATCTCAGTGACACGTCACGTCTGTATAATAGAAAAAATACTATTCATAACCATGAATGGATGGAAAGAGTGTATTATCCTGAATATACTTAAAAATGAAGGCTAGAACTGTCAGTCAGTCGGACAGTTAGCTGCCCCCCCCTTCTGCGCCCCCCCATTTAGAATGATAGCACAGCATTGACAATTTGCACCACACGTTATAGCCGCAGTGCTCCCCCCCCCACAAAAAAAAATTCCCTCAGACTCAGTATATGTAGGTAGCCAGTTATAGGTGCCCCCAGTATAGGATCTCATGTGTTGGTGCCCTCAATATAAGTTGCCAAGCATAGGTGCCCCCAGTACAGGAAGTCAGTTGAAGGTTTCCATCCCCCCCATAGGTAGCCAGGTGTAGGTGCCTCCAGTATAGGTAGCTAGGTGTTGGTGCCCTCAGTAAAGGTAGCCAGCTATAGGTGCCCCCAGTATAGGAAATCAGGTCTAGGTGCCCTCAAGATAGGTAACCAGCTATAGGCGCCCCCCCCTGGAAGCCAGCGATCGCTCAGGTCAAAGGCCGGCTATGGCTACATGTATATTTGGTGGGTCGCGTCCAGAGGCAGGAAGGCGCCAAGGCGGCGTCATGAGGCATATGCCCAAAAGATTTCATGATTAAATCGTCAGAAATCAGCCTGCGGCTTATGGCGGCCAACAGCTCTCCCTCCGATCAGAGAGAGATCTGTCTATTGGTTGATTGGCTGCCAAAATTGCTAGATGTATCGGTACACTAACTTGTAGATGTAGATTTACATTTAATAGTGTCAGTGGGTGCACTGTACATGTGGTACAGGCCAATAAAACCCATATAGAACCACATCATTTCCTGGCACTGTAGTCGGATCACACAATACAGAGAATGAACTTCAGGGCTTATGAAACTATTTTTATAGCTGCTATTTTTTCATTTTGACAGATTCCCTCTGTTCACGTAACTGACATGTACTGCACCTAGGCTGTGGTTTCTCCAGCACATCAAAAGTATAAATAAGGTGTAAATCCATTTCCCAGCACAATAAATAAACAGGCACTTTTACTTCCAGTCATGCCGAGAACTGCAGTAATGACTAAAACATCTGCAAATTCACTTTGCCAGATACATAGACAAATACTGTATAGAAATATGTTGCAAGGTACTAATATTATCTTTATTCATTTAAAAGACTAATTCGGTCATTATGAATATTGTTATAAACGGTCAGTGGCACTAGGGGAGTAATCATAATCATAATCAGTGTAATATCTCTGTTGACATTACTCCCTCCCAAGATGTGATTGCTATTGGTGCTTGCGGTGCATCAGGAAGACCCAGCTGTGATAGGGATGAGTTACAAAATGTTTCTCAGGAATTATCTCACCTTACTTATTTTTCACCTCAATAATGAAGAGAGAAATATAAATCATAATGCATGCACAGTATGGGAAAAATCACTACTGCGCATGCGCAGAACACTCCCAGCAACTGGAGCATAATCAGGGTGTGTGTAGCTCCATGCCACGCATGCGCAGTAGCCTCCGACTGGCCGCAACCAGCGAGCTTTGAGGGGGTCGCCGCTGCTCACTGGAGGGTTGTGGATGGAGGACGTCGGTACGTGATGACTGCAGGGGGCTGCAAGAAGTCACAGGAAAGTTAAAAACATTTTTTGTAGGCCCCCTTTAAGCCTTTTATCCCAGCAGGAATTGTGACTCGATCACTTGGGCGATAGTAGGTCCGACACAGCACAGACTTGCTTCTTGTTATGAGGGTGGGAGTTATGGGGGAGGGTGGATAGAGTGCCGCACGAAAAGGGTGAGGGAAAAGAACAATGTTTTCGGCCAGCGCTCGGCCTAGTTTATCTGCTGGGCTCGGTCATCGGGGGAGATGTAGCACTCCAGATCTTTTGACAATTCACCAGCAGGGCCGGTCTGCCCATAAGGCGGAGTGAGGCGGGTTCCTCAGGCGGCAAATTCGGGGGGGGGGGGCTGGCCTGGACTGTACTGTAAGTAGATGGCATTGCAGGAAGTGACGAGAGTGGAACGCACGCTGTGACATGGAAGAGGTGAGTCATCCCCGCCCACTGCTTGAAAATATACGCTGCTGCACTTTATAGTCGGAGGGGGAGCGCAGATCAGGGGACTCAGCCTGCCACTGTGCCCAACACCCCCTTCATGCCCGCTATCCCCTCCAGGCTACCTATTCTGGGGGTTATTATACTTGTGGGGGGGGGGGGGCTGCGTTTCTTCACAAGTTTGCCTCAGGGCGGCAAAAGTCTAGAACCAGTGGCTGTACACCGTCCTCAGCAGAGACAGCCCAAGCTGCTAAGTGTTCTGCTAGTTAATGGGAAGTCCCTACTTGGATATTAAGCATTTGTGCCAGAAGAATTCAATATATCAGTAAATTCAGTTTACCAAACCTGTTCTCTTTTTATCAGGACATTTTGGAGTTTCCAAAACATTCAACCTCCTTCTGCACTCCTTTTGGTACCCAGTATCATTCAGGACTGCACAAAAATGTTTCGTGCTGTGAGGTGTGTGCCTCATCCAAGGATCCCAAAATGAAACCCTACCCTTACAGGCTGCTCTTGTAAAGAACATGAGGCATCTTAGAATCTGCGCCTTCACTGAGCCCACATCGTCAACTACTGTTGTTGAGACTGAAGAGTGAGCAGACAGGTATGAGGAAGGATTATAGACGGGTTAAGTTAAGTTTACTTAGAGTGGACCTATTTTGTAGTATGCAAATGTGTTTCTGTTGAAATAAGGTCCAGATAAAAAAAATATATTTGTCCTTAAACTGTTCCCTAATGAATCGTGAAAACACCAAAATAATAAACTTGTTTGTGCTCATTTATTTTGGGCTGTGTATCTGCAGCCTTTTTTCAGTTCAGCTTGTTTTTGGATTCAAATAGCAAAAGAAACTGATTACCGTATATTCCGGCGTATAAGACGACTGGGCGTATAAGACGATCCCCCAACTTTTCCAGTTAAAAAATAGAGTTTGGGATATACTTGCTGTATAAGACTACCCTTCTTCCAACGCACACAAAATAAAAATTAATATACAGTATTTGTGCTATGTATGAACAGATACCGTGCTGTACTGTATGTGGTACCCAGTATATAACAGACAGTATTTAGGCGATTGACTGCTTGGATTTGTCAACTCTCCCTTAGTGGATTGGTCAGCTTTCCTTGTCTACCTGTTTATCAGAGTGGTATGGAAGAATAGATCTAGCTGTGCCCATAAAACACGCCTCTTTCACCCTTCTGGCCCGCCCTTGTATCCTATTTACCTCCTTCTCTGCCTCTCAGATCTCACACATGTGCGCCTGCGCCGCTTCACTACAGTCCTCAGCAGTGAGATCTGAGAGACAGTAACAGGATAGGGCGTATCACCCAGCATCAATGACACCCGACATATTTTTCAAGAGTTAAAAAGTAGTCTTATAAGCCAGAATATACAGTACTTCTGAGCTTTATCCAGGAATGGAGGTAGTAATACTGTTATCTTCTGCTAGGGCCTGGCAGGGCTGGATTTGTACTTTTTACTGCCCTAGGCCAGCTTTTAGACAGGTCCTCCCACTCTGCATGCCAATAGATAGAGAAGGGGAAGAAAGAGTTAACCTTTATGAGTGGCGGCAAGGTGGGCTACAGACTACATGACTGCTGCCCACTGGCAGGGCCATTTCAGATTGTAAAGCACTCCAGACAAGTGGTAGGACATTGGACTAGGACAATGGTAGGGATTTCATTGTGAGCTCCTCTGAGGATAGTCAATGACATGACTATGTACTCTGTAAAGTGCTGCAGAAGGTGTCAGTGCAGTATAAATACATAATAGTAATATCGCACAGACATTAGAGTTACAGGTATACAACAACACACAGTGTGGTGCTGTGCCAGAACAGCTCTGGGCTGCTGCTGTGGTCTGCTCTGAACATACACAGAACTAGGGTGACCTGCCGAAGCTGCTTGGGGCTTTAGTTGCCATGCTGGAAGCCGCCCTACCCGTCCTACTGCCGTAAGCCCGGGCCTCTTTGGCCTGTGCAGAAATCCAGACTTGGTGTCTGGACTACACCCCTACTGATGTTATGCCCAATACATGATCCAAAACTCCTTGTAGGTCTGCTAAGCAAAATAATATTGTCAATATTTACTGTGGTAAGTTGTTAAAGAGACACTGAAGCGAAAAAAAATATATGATATAATGAATTGGCTGTGTACTATGAATAATTACTAGAAGATTAAGGTGCCCATACACTCGTCAGATTGGCAGCAGATAGATAAGAAATGCATCTGATGATCTATCTGATGCGTTTTTAGAACATTTTTTACCAGGATAGAATTCCAATAGATTTCAGTTTCAAATCTATTGAAATTCGATCTAAAGGCATTTTTTTGCCATCAGATTTCCATTAAGGCCAATGCAAACTGATAAGCAATCTCATCAGATCGACCTAAATTTTCCACTCTGCAAGTTCGATGGAAATCCATCGAAATCGATCGAAATCGGCCGTCGATCGGTCGATTGGCCAACCGATTTGCAATCGATCGATCGATCGGGATCGATCGGTCGGCCAGAAAATCGGCTGAGTGTATGGGCTGCTTTAGCAGCAAAGAAAATATTCTCATATTTTTATTTTCAGGTATATAGTGTTTTTTCTAACATTGCATCACTCTATAATATGTCCAGATTACACAACACTCAGCATTCAAAATGAGTCTTAAGGCCCATACACACGTCGGATTTGCGCGAACGACGGGTCGTTTGAACGTTCCGTCGTTCGCACGTTTCCGCATGAAATCCGGCGTGTGTACAGACTATCGTTCGGGAGATAAGACTGGTTACCAACGATCCGCCGGGCGGATCGCTGGTAACCAGTCTTATCTCCCGAACGATAGTCTGTACACACGCCGGATTTCATGCGGAAACGTGCGAACGACGGAACGTTCAAACGACCCGTCGTTCGCGCAAATCCGACGTGTGTATGGGCCTTTTCAGAGCAGTCTGTGAAGTAATAAACTCTCCTCTGCTAGAGGAAAAGTAAACAGTTCAATTACAGTTGAGATAATAAAAGTCAGATAACAGCCCTCTCCACGACCAAGTTGGTCGGAGAGCTTAATAGCTTTTTTGCATAGAGATAACAACTGGAGTTTCTCAACTCTTCCTGCACTAGAAACAATTAGACTGATGTATCTGATCTTAATGTTTTTTTTTCTTAGCTGTACTACACATACAAATCATAATATCATCATTTTTTTTTCGCTTCAGTGTCTCTTTAACATATGAAGACTTGGAAATTAGATGATTTATCCACTTTAATTCAATATACTGTATTTATACCACATGAGAACTTTGTTATATGCTGGTCTGTTGTAAGAATGCATGATGCTTTTTTCTTCATTTTTTTTCTTCTGAAATTGATAAAGATAATTCCAAGCACTCTGGCATATTTATCATAGTTTTGACATGGGTGGGTTGAAAGCAATGATGGTAGAAGGGCGAGGTGTGGCAAAGGATTTACAAAATGTATCGTTTATGCAAATCACAGAGTCATGTGCTAGCTAGGCCATTATTTCCTTGTTTGGTGGACTGTGAATGCCTGCAGGCCCAGATTGTGAGACTAGATGATATGAAACACTGACAAATATCTTAAAATTGCAGTTTTCATAGAAAGGGTTCTATACAGTAATGGTGTGATGATTTATAGGCTTTTCAGTTTACTACAGTGCTTAGCTGAGATCACCTGAGAGACAGGATAGAAAGAGCACCCCTCCACCTTTCTGGAATATAAAGACATTAGAAATGAATAAAGGCCCGTACAAATGCCTGACTTAAGCCAGCTGATAACGACCGCTCCACCATAGCCCCCAACCGTCCCGAATCCTGCGGGATTGTCCCGATTTGGGGGGGGGGGGCTCTCCCGCTAATCCGATATGACCCCCCCCCAAGTGGGCAGGGAGGAAGAAAAAAATGATCGATGTCCGGCTTCAATCTGCTTCCTGTGACATCACAGGAAGCAGGAAGCCAGATGCTGGTACGCGTCCATGGATACCGGTAAGCTGACAGCCCGCTCCGCTTAGCTGTGCACTCTGCAAGCAGGGGAGAGACATGGGGCAGATTCCAAGGGAGGAGGGAGATAGAATGTAAGGACAGGCATCCCGCATCGCATTTCGGCGCGGCTGGCGCCGCGATCATTTTTTTCTTGCATTGGCACCCTCCTCCCCACTCTCGCGCCCATCCTCACCCACCCACGGACACCCTCCTCCCCATCGTATATGGGGGAAATATTTTAAAAAAAATATTAGGGGGTATTATTAATTGGGAAAAAAAATTCAAAAAACCTTTATGGTAGGAGTGACTGGGGGGGGGGGCGAGGGTGTTAGGGGTGTGGCCTAAGTGTCCCGATTTCTAGGGGTGTGGCCTAAGTGTCCCGATTTCTAACTTTAAAATGTTATGAGGTATGCGCTCCACCACCCACCGTGCGATGTCGCGCACGTGCCCCATGACGTCTCTCCATCATCCTCGCCCCATTGCATAGCAACACATATCTGAAACGAACCTCGCTCTCAGGGGTGAGATTGTAGATGTGGTAAGATTATACAGTCAAGATTGTATCATTGATGGACACCTTTATATGGAGGATTTTGATTTCAATCTGCTTCAGCTTTAAAGGGACACTTACTGCAGCAGAGAAATGTGTGCATCAAACACCAAGTTAAAACCTGATATATCTGGCTTTGCAAATTTGGCATAAATGGCTTAATCACGAGACATTGCTCATGCAAATATGCATTTGCTTCCGCATGCCATAATATGCAGGATCTAAAACTAACTACCGCAAAACGGTTGCCCTGCGGGGATTAGCACTATCCAGGAACGCCACTGGGAGGCTCCCCCATGCCCCCATACAACCGGGGTGCAAAACGACACTTAACCTCCTTGCCGGTTATCCCGAGCTCAGCTCGGGGTAACCTGCGCAGGAGGATTTCTCAGGCCCCGCTTGGCCGATTTGCATAATTTTTTTTTATTGCACGCAGCTAGCACTTTGCTAGCTGCGTGCATATTCCGATCGCCACCACTCGCCGCCGATTCGCCGCTACCTGCCGCGCCGCGCCCCCCCCTCCAGACCTCTTGCGCAGCCTGGCCAATCAGTGCCAGACAGCGCTGAGGGGTGGATCGGGATTCCCTCTGACGTCATCCCGCCCCGTCGCCATGGCGACCGGGGAAGCCCAGCAGGAAATCCCGTTCTGAACGGGATTTCCTGCTTACTCTGATCGTCGAAGGCGATCGGAGTGGCTGCGGGGATGCTCAGCGGCTATAATGTAGCGAGCCCTGGGCTCGCTACATGATTTAAAAAAAAAAAAAAAGTGCTGTGCTGCCCCCTTGCCGCGGTAATTGGACCGGCAAGGGGGTTAAGCCAGGAATAAAAAATCAGTTTTACTTGCCTGGGGCTTCTACCAGGCCCCTGCTGCCACCCCGTGCCGTAGCAGTCACTCACGGAGCCCCCGGACCCCTGCTGCCAGCTAGCTTCGTTTTTGCTGACAGGCCCGACAGGGAGTTGGCGGGCTTTCTGCTTTTGCGCAGGCCTGGCCACGCATATCCTTCTTCATGTTCCCGTCCTAAATAGCATCCTGCACACGGACGGGAGCGCAAAGAAAAATACGTGTGGCCAGGCCTGCCGGGCCTGTCTGCGAAAACGTAATTAGTTGACGGCGGGGGACCAGAGGCTCTATAAGTGACTGCGAGGGCACAGGACATCTGTAGGGGGCTGGTAGAAGCCCCAGGAGAGTAAAACTGATTTTTCATTCCTGGCTAAAAGGGGAACTGAAGTGAGAGGTATATGGAGGCTGCCATGTTTATTTCCTTTTAAGCAATACCAGTTGCCTGGCAGCCCTGCTGATCCTCTGCCTCTAATACTATTAGCCATAGCCCCTGAACAAGCATGCAGCAGATCAGGTGTTTCAGACTTTAAAGTCAGATCTGACAAGACTAGCTGCATGCTTGTTTCTGGTGTGATTCAGATACTACTGAAGAGAAATAGACCAGCAGGGCTGCCAGGCAACTGGTATTAATTAAAAGGAAATAAATATGGCAGCCTCCGTATACCTCTTACTTCAGTTCCCCTTTAAAGAGAACCTTAACTGAGAGTGATATGGATGTTTCCTGTTAAACAATACCAGTTGCCTGGCAGTCCAGCTGATCTCTGTGGCTGCAATAGTGGCTGAATCACACCATGAAACAAGCATGCAGCTAATCCAGTCTGACTTCAGTCAGAGCACTTGATCTGCATGCTTGTTCAGGGGCTGTGGCTAAAAGTATTAGAGACACAGGATCAGCAGGAGAGTCAGGCAACTGGTATTATTTTAAAAGGAAAAATCCACATCCTTCTCAGTTTAGGTTCCCTTTAAGTGTCCCTTTAAAACAATACTGAAGCTACCCTAAAAAAATAATAATAATAAAAAAAAAGTTAGATACTCACCTATATAGGGGTCCTCTGTTAAGATTCCGTGGCTCCGGAAATCTGTACATGTGCAGTATAGAGTTGTCCATCTTCTGAAGCACCCCAGAGTGCTTCTGAAGCCTTATGAGGACTCCCAAAGGCGTATTCAACCAATTGGTCAAATAACTTCAATGGGGGGCAGCATGGGAGCGAGGACACAGAGAAAGTACCGGGAAGGCTCTATGGGATCCAGAGCTTTGCCTCTCCATGGGTGAGCATCCAAAGAGGCACCTATGCCAGATTACTCATATGGCGGGCACCTATACCTGGCTACCTATACTGAAGGCACCTATACCACACTACCTATACTGGGGGCACCTATACCAGGCTATCTATATTGGGGACACTTATACCAGGCTGCCTATACAGGAGGCCCCTATATCAGGCTACCTATACTGGGGGCACCTATACCTAGCTACCTGTACTGGGGGCACCTATACCTGGTGGCAACCTCTACTGTAACTATGATTTTTTTAAATAAATACCCTGCATGACCTGCCTTTCTAATTTCTGTTGGGGTGGGGGTTGGGGTGGGGGGAGGCAGTGATTTCTAGCCCCTGTGGTTTTTACAAGAATAACAAATTAATTCAGAACTGGCGTTCACAGGAGGCATCTGTCAAAACATGACAGAAATCAGAGCATTAGATCTCTGTGTTTGCAGGTTACAAATTATCACATTCCACTTTGCATGGCAAACACACCTAAATGGTGCAATGCAAAGCACAGATAGCTATCTTGGTAAGAAACAATTACAGTTTCAGCCCTTGGTAATATATGGGTATAATTTTTCAATTAGCGTATGATGATAGCACATTTGGATGGCAGCATCGGACAACCTGAGGCTTATATAAGGTCATTGAAGGAGTCTTCCCCCCAAAAAGATTTAGGGCTCGATTCACTAAAGTGTGCTAAATGTTAGCACGGCAGTGAAAAGCCGCTTTGCACGAGCAAACTACTTAGCACCCAAGTTTGCACGTGCAAACTACTTAGCACCCGAGTTTGCACATGCAAACTTCATAGCACCCAAGTTTGCATGTGCAAACTACTTAGCACCCAAGTTTGCATGTGCAAATTACTTAGCACCCAAGTTTGCATGTGCAAACTACTTAGCACCCAAGTTTGCACGTGCAAAGCCTTAACACTTGAGTTAGCACATGCAAAGCCTTTACACGCGCGTTTGCACATGCAAAGCCTTTACACGTGATAACTGAGTTATCATGCTTTAGTGAATCGAGCCCTTACTCTTGGTTTTAAAGTCTCCAAAATTGAGCTGTGTGGTTTCATTTATTTACCTACCTATAGATAATTGTTTTTGAGCGAGTAGATGGAAAGGGTGGTGGTGATGATAGCTAGTAGGTTATGCCACGAATTTGCAAGGTTGCCATCAAAACAGATGGCCAGCACCATTAATCTGTATATCAGAATGATTACAGATACGCTGTCATGAGAGGAATAAGCAGGCAGCAGTATCAGCAGCAGGAGCACCACGACTCCTACCATCTAGCACAGGGGTGTCAAACTCAACAAATATAGTGGGCCGAAATTGAACACTGGCACCAAGACGTGGGCCAACTTCAATAGCTAATGGCCCCCTCCCTACCTTATAAAGTTACCTGGTGACTAATGACTCCCTCCTTCCCCTATACAGTTCCCTGGTGTCCTCCCTCTCTCCCCTATACAGTTCCCTGGTGTCTAGTGTCCCACCTCTCTCCCCTATACAGTTCCCTGGTGTTTAGTGCCCCCCCCCCTCCCCTATACAGTTCCCTGATGTCTACACCTTCTTCCTCCCCTATACAGTTCCCTGGTGTTTAGTGGTACTCCCTCCCTCCTGTAAACAGTTCTCTGATGTTTAGTGGTCCTCTTTCCCTCCCTAATACAGTTCCCTGTTGTCTCTAGTTGTCCCCTCCCACCCTAAACAGTTTCATGGTGTCTAGTGGTTGCTCTTTGCCCTCCTCAAAATGTTCCCTGGTATCTCTCCCCCATATGGCTTCCCTGGGGATCTAAGGCTTCAACTCCAATATAGCTTCCCTGGTGGTCTAGTGGGCCAAACATAATGCAAAGAGGGGAAACCACCTGAGGGCCAAATCTGATGGCTCTGCGAGCCAAAGTTTGACATGTATGATCTAGCAGGAAGAGTAGTTGCCCTTAATTTTGTAAATATGTACTCCTTCACAGACAGAGATACTCCTCAATTAATCTTAGGAATCTGCAAGGGAGGTGTGAAAGGCGTCCGATAGCCTGTATTAATAGATTCTGGTGATCCAAATTGCCTGAGGTCACCACTCTTCCAGCTTCACTGAACACCCTTTCCAATAAAACACTTTAAAGTGGTATGAAACCCAGCATTTCTTCTTTGCTCTAAAAGATTATTTATAGCATAAAATTTTTACCACAAAAAAAAATTCTAGCAGAACAGCATTCAAACAATGAGGCGCATCTCTTTCTTCTTTGATGGAAAACTTGCTGCCGTATCCAGAGAGGTGATAACATTGACCTCAATTCACTAAGCTTATCTCCTGTCTTTAACAATGTTTCTAGAGTTATCACCATGGTGATAAGGCATGTGGTATTCAGGAAACATTTTACCTCAGGCAAACTGTAACGATCGGTGTAACACAGAGAGGGTCTGATTACTGGTGATCTGCAGTATCACCGAGAATACAGATATATACCCGATTATTGATGATCTGCAGTATCACCGATAATCAGATATACAGTATCTCTAACCTCTGGACACCTGAGTGATAAAAGGTGTTTTGGTGCAACAGTAATACTTTGAGGAGATATAGCTTGAGATCAGATTCCTTCCACAGGTCTGAAGCTCCCCAAGGGGCGGAGCTAGGCTGAGAGTGGGAAGGACAGAACGTGAGTGACACCAATGAGGAAGTGTCACTGACAGATCTGCGAACTATCTCTTAATAGGAGAGAGAGTTCTCGAGGTCGGACAGGCCAGGTCGTAACACACGGACAGATAAAGTACAGAGACAGTATACAGGGACAGAATCCTAAGAACAGCAGAGTTTGGCAACAGAGTATCAGAATGACTAAGGTACAGAATCAGAAATCAGAAGAATGGTCAGGAAAGCAGAAGGTCATAACAGATAATTAACAATGCCTAGACTTGAGTGTGAGCTCCAAGATTCTCACATTCCAGGGATTGAACTAGAATAATAACAACAATACAGATGGTACCGAATTCCTAGACTAAGGTGTGAGTTCCATGGCCATCAACACCTTGGAAACTGGTCTAGATAAGAATACAATAATAACAGAAATCCTAGGCTAAGGTGTGAGCTCCGTGATCATCAACACCTACAAAACTGTCTAATAACACAGATACTGACAAGGTCTGAGTGCTACCACGTAGTGATCGCAACGCCAGACACCAGATGAATGACCAGCACCCAGTATATATACACTAGCGCTCTCCAGCGCCTCCCCTAAGTGCTGGACCAATGAAAGTTGCTGAATTTGTCAGCTGACCGGCATGGTCAGCTGACCCCCTTCTGACTGCCATAAAGGCCCTGCCTCTCTGCGCGCGCGCGCGTCCTCCTAAACCAATGTGGACTATCAGTCCCAGCCACACCAGTCATGTGTTGTAATGTTTCTGCTGTGTTGAATGCGGAAACCGCCGCACCGCTGTCAGTGCGTGCGCCGTTTTCTCCGCATTCCGCATTACTGAGAGGAGCAGGCCTATGCGTGCAACTTGCCGCATTGGACGCGGAATCCGCCGCCCTGTTGTTAGAGCATGCGGCGGTTTCTCCGCGCCCCGATTGCGCGCCAGCTGCCATGTTGAACGTGGAGTCAGCCGCCTCACTCTGAGTATTAGCGGCGGCTTTTCCGCGTTTCCTCACAGTACCCCCCCCCCCTCCCCCGAGGAGTGGACTCCGGACAACTCCTACCAGGTTTCTCGGGATATCGAGTGTGGAATTCCCTTCTTAATTTTTCCGCATGCATGCGACACTCAGGTACCCATGTTCTCTCCTCCATACCATACCCCTTCCAGTGCACTAGGTACTGTAGTGAGTTCTGCACTACTCGTGAATCTAAAATTTTCTCTACTTCATACTCAGGTTGGTCGTCTACCATGACAGTCACAGGAGGAGGAGGAGTGGTACCCACATGGACTGCTGGCTTAAGCAGGGACACATGAAAAGATCTTACACCACGCATGCTAGCAGGAAGATCGATGGCATAAGTAACATTGTTGATCTTCTTGGTCACAGAAAAGGGGCCCACAAACCTGGGACCTAACTTGGGCGAGGGTTGTTTCAGGGTTAAATGACGTGTGGACACCTGGTCGGAACTTCCATTCTAAGGACCGTTTCTTGTCAGCTTGACCTTTCTGACTTTGAAAAGCTTTTTCCAAATTGCTTTTCACAATCCCCCAAATGGCTTTGAACGACTTTTGCCAAGCCTCCAAAGCTGGAAACGGAGTGGAGGCTACTGGCAATGGGGAAAACTTGGGCAACTTTCCAGTTACCACCTGAAACAGAGAGAACCCAGAGGAAGAGCTTTTCAAATTATTGTGCGCAAATTCTGCATATCGCAAGAACTTGACCCAATCAGTTTGCGCTTCTGCAACATAGCACCTCAAAAACTGTTCCAATGACTGATTAACCCTCTCTGTCTGACCATTGGTCTGTGGGTGGTAGCCCGACGAAAATGACAATTCCATGCCCATTTGATGGCAAAATGCCCTCCAAAATCTAGAGACAAATTGGACTCCCCGATCTGACACTATGTTTTCCGGATCTGTGTGGGGAAAATCTTCTGTTTTTGCCAAACTTAAGCAACTCTATATTTAAAGAGATAATGAAGCGGAAAAAAAAATTATGATATAATGATTTGTATGTGTAGTACAGCTAAGAAATAAAACATTAGGAGCAGAGACATAAGTCTAATATTGTTTCCAGTACAGGAAGAATTAAGAAACTCCAGTTGTTATCTATGCAAAAGAGCCATTGAGCTCCAAGACTCTCAAAGTCGCAGATAGCTCTGTCTTCTGAAGTTTATCTTAACTTTCAGTCACTGCATTTGTTTTTCTGTAGAGAACAGTTTAAAAGTTCACCTGACTGCTCTGTAAAATCATTTACAATGCTGAGTAGTGTGTAAACTGCAAATATTAGAGAATTATGCAATGTTATAAAAAACACTATATCATTGAAAATAAAAATATGAGAATATTTTCTTTGCTACTAATGTTCTAGTAATTATCCATACTACACAACCAATTCATTATATCACATTTTTTTTCACTTCATTGTCTTTTTAAGTGGATCTTGGTAACATGCAGGGGAGTATTTACTTATTCAGGCACCGGCTCAGCGATTGAGTATGCAGAGGGTATCCTCTGTACCAGTTCACAATGGAAGACAAACAGTAATAATAGTGTAACGATTGTGGGATTCTCTCCGTGATCAGCGCACAAGACGTGTGCTGACACTGCGGAAATCCTCTACAAGCGTGTAATTTGAGGAAACCCAGCAAAAGGTGCAATGCAACTGTAGAGGGAAATTCCTGTCGGCAGGTGGAGCTGTGGAGTGCAGAGGAACAGCTCCTCTGCCCTGCCACACACGCCAGACAGGAATTGCACGAAGGGAAGAAACGCAGGGCAAGATAGCCCTGATGGAGAGAGAGCAAAGCGACAGAGGGTATGTGTGTTCACCAAACTAGTCGCTACCCTGCGACGATGAACACACAACCAGGAAGACAAAGCGAGAAGGCAATCGCCGGAGATGGCGATTGCTAACAGCGACACAAGACCGAATAAGCACAGATGAGGAATGTATGTATGTCCACCAATCTAGCCGCCAACCTGCGACGGCGGACACACAACAGAAGAAACCAAGTGAGGACGCAATCGCAAGAGAAGCGATTGCGGAAGAGGATGAGCACAAGGACAGATTGTATGTGTGTGCACCAAACTAGTCGCCAACCTGCGACGGTGCATACACAACAGCAGATATGAAGTAGGAACGCAATCGCGAGAGAGGCGATTGCCAAAGGTGACACAAGGCTACAGCAAGGCAGAGCACGAGAGTAGCAAAGGCACTGCAAACCATACAATGAGGAGATAAGGAAAATAACAAACGCTAACTAAACGCGAACACCGCACTCATTCGGAACAATGCACGCGTTTATGCACGGTCCCCGCGCGACAGACAAACATAAAACAGAGGACGCGAGCGCTTGCTTAACGGTTACCTCACCGAGCCTCCAGCAAGTGTTCGTACAAGATAAAACAGATACACGAATACACGAAAACAGGAATACGTAAGAGATCCACTGCTCTTTCCATCAGAGCGAGTGCGATCCAAGTATAGAAACAGAGCGAGTTGGATCCACTGCTCTTTCCGACCAGAGCAAGTGTCCAAAGTACAGCAAGAGAGATGGAGATCAGACGGATCCACAGCACTAGCGCAAGGCAAGTGCGATCCAGGCAAAACAGATCAGATGAGATAGCTGGTGGCAACCGCTGCTCCAGCTATACTCCAAGAACAAAGATCAGAACGACTTCCTGTCGACCACCGCTGGGACAGGACAATCGCAACAGACAAACAAAACAGATATGCAATCCTAACTGCACTAGGGAATCTGCCTAGTGCAGTCCCAGGAATTACTCTAAGCTAATCTTCAAACAAAGAGCATGGCTGACACTCAGGAGTGTTACACAGGACTAACCCTTATGACCAGCCACTTACTGTGGGAAACATAGCTCTTTATAGAGCAAGCCCACAAAGAATGTGGCTAGGCAATCTGCATGACAAACGTATGCAAATTCCTCAGCAGCAAGCTGCACAACTGACAAAAGGTCTCTCTTCCAGAGACCTGCAGAATGCAGACCTGAACAGTGGTCAAAAGGCTGCCTGCCTGCGCAGGCAGCCGCGCGGATCCTCACAAATAGCTGTAAAGTAAATATAACACACATAAACTGTGGCACTTGGTACTTACTGAAGCAGCACTTTGCATTTTTTTTAAATAGCAATGATAGCTCCCATTGTACAGAACTCTTTAGGGGCCCTTACATTTGCCGACCAACCAACCAATCGACCATCCAATTCGATTATTATAATCAAATTGGATGAAAATTGGTGCTGCCAAGTGCATGCCCGACCGACAAAGCGACCAATTTCGGGACAGAAATTGGCCACACGATCGATCGCGCATGCTGGAAAATTTCGGGCCGAAGTTGGTTGGTCGGGTGCGCGGCGGTACGGTGGCCGAATTGCAAACGAGTGACGAGACGACGAAACCCCCGCCGCTGCCGCCGCAATGTATGAATGTATGTAGTGTGTATGCATTTATACATTACCTGCCCGGTGTCGGCCTCCACGCGGTCTCCGTCCATCTCGCCGGGTTCCGCATACATGCCGGCAGCACTTAACTTCTGACGTCACATGCTATGCGCCGCTAGCGTGTATGCGGCTTCCCCGGCGAGATGGAGGCCGACACCGGACAGGTAATGTATAAATGCATTCACACTGCTTACATTTATACATTGCGGCGGCGGGGCGGACGCGGCGGCTCAGCTGATTCTCTGATGAGTTCATGCTGAAATCGGACGAGAATTGGCCTGTAGTGTATGGGCAGATTCGATTAGAGACACATTTACCTCTAATCAGATTCGGTTAGAGATAAATTTGTCTCTTGGTTGAATCTGCCCATAATCTTCTAATGTATGGGCACCTTTATATTTAGATGCAAAATCGGTACAATATGATGTCATCATTTGCATTTGGTACATCTTGTTTATATAAATACTTTAAACATACAAAGTATGCTATTGCTACAGTAAATGTAAAAGATTTATAAAGTCCCAAAGTGTAAAGTGTCATTTTCACTGAATGGTGAGGGGATAGTAAACAGCATATGCCTTAGGCTAGGATCACAGTGGTGTGTTGCGGTGCAGCATTTTGGACACTTTGTAACGCGGCTTGCTGCACTGTAACGCACCTCCTATGCATCCTTCACAGTGCGGCGGATGCGTTTGGATATAACAGCGTGCATAATTGTAATGTACTACATGCAGTCAGAGGCATCACTAGGGTTGGTGTCACCCAGTGTGGAAACTCATGGTGTCACCCTTTCTTACCCCATGACCATCCAACCTTACCAGGCTAAACAAATCCAATAATACTTTTTTGTAGTATCATTACTTCTTCTTACATTTATTGAGAATGGGGTTGTAAAGGGGTTATACGGAACCCATTTGCTATAGGGGAGAGAGGAGCCTGATCTATATTTTCATATCCCTACTCCATAGTCCCTTAGCCTGGAGCTTGGTGTTACCACCTCTGCTGGTGACACCTGGTGCGGTCTGCACCTACCGCACCCCCCTAGTGATGACACTGCATGCAGTGTGTTACCTTATAAATTGAGCGTTAAAAGTAAAGCATGCTTTTACAAACTGTATGCTTCACTGTATGCGACACAATGCGCAGATAATGTGTGGCGCTGCCCTCCTGTTGCTGCGGTTACAGGGAAAGCAACTCTCACTGTGAACCTAACCTAAGCTGATACTGGCTTCGTTTTCCCCACCTTATTAGAAAACAATATTGTTTTATTATCAATATCCTTTTTAATTTATAGTGCCATCATCCTATCCTGCAGCACATATACATGTTTATGTTTCAGTATATACAATCTTCCATTCTATTTCACATTGGTGGGTGTAGCCTGCTTTTAATACATAACAGCCGTGTTGCTGGAAAACGTCCGAACATTTTGTTATAAACGGTTGTGTTTATGGAGACACGCCCTCCCCATAAGAGACTCTGCTGCTCCAGGCGATGGCACTAAACAAAGGCGTGGCTTACATTTACATACAAATCCAATCACTGTTGGATTACACGCCATGTAAGTGTGAATTTAATTGAAATTCTAATCATGCATCTTTGTGTCATAATTGATTACTTATGCATCGGATGATAAGATTTTGGCTCATGATACTGCATTGATCAGCATTTTTATTTCTTTAGCACTGTTGTGTAAGAAAAAGCTAGATGGTAGCCTGGAGATTAAAGGGAACCCGAGGTGAGATGGATATGGAGGCTGCCATATTTATTTCCTTGTAGAGCCAGCTGAGTCAGAGTACCTTATCTACATGCTTGTTCAGGATCTATGGCTAAAATAATTAGAGACACAGTATCAGTAGGTGGATCAGTGAATAATGGTGCACAGCGCCTATGCATAAAAATGGCGCCGCATTAAAGATACGCTTATCGCTATTTATCGTTAGTACTGCATAATAATGGCGCACAGGAAAAAAAAGAAAAAAAACGGCACACAGTAACGTTATTTATCAATAGTGCCATTCATATGCCAAACAGCAGACGTTATTTAACTGCAAAACGGTGAATGGATTTAATGCAACAATGTCAAGGTTAGGGTTAGGCACCACCAGGGGGGCGGTTAGGTTTAGGCACCACCAGGGGAGATTTAGGGTTAGGCACCACCAGGGGGGTGGTTAGGGTTAGGCACCACCAGGGGGGTCTTAGGGTTAGGCACCACCAGGGGGGTCTTAGGGTTAGGCACCACCAGGGGGGCGGTTAGGTTTAGGCACCACCAGGGGAGATTTAGGGTTAGGCACCACCAGGGGGGTATTGGGGTTAGGCACCACCAGGGGGGTCTTAGGGTTAGGCACCACCAGGGGGGTCTTAGGGTTAGGCACCACCAGGGGGGTGGTTAGGGTTAGGCACCACCAGGGGAGATTTAGGGTTAGGCACCACCAGGGGTGTGGTTAGGGTTAGGCACCACCAGGGGAGTCTTAGGGTTAGGCACCACCAGGGAGGTCTTAGGGTTAGGCACCACCAGGGGGGTGGTTAGGGTTAGGCAACACCAGGGGAGTCTTAGGGTTAAGCACCACCAGGGGAGTCTTAGGGTTAGGCACCACCAGGGGGGTCTTAGGGTTAGGCACTACCAGGGGGGTGGTTAGGGTTAGGCACCACCAGGGGGGTCTTAGGGTTAGGCACCACCAGGAGGGGTGGTTAGGGTTAGGCACCACCAGGGGGGTCTTAGGGTTAGGCACCACCAGGAGGGGTTTAGGGGTTAGGGATAGGTACAGAGAGGGCTCTGTGTGTTAACACTAAATATCTATAAGGCTTTAACGTTAAATAGCGATAAGCGACAAACGGATTAGCGGCAACACCGTGCGCCATTATTCGCAGGCGCCATTTTCAGATGGATCCATCAGTAGGAGTGCCAGGCAACTAGCATTGTTTAAAAGGAAATAAATATAGCAGCCTCCATAGCCTCCCTTTAAGTCACTTTTACCATATGTTGCTAGAGTTACAGGATTGATCCATAGCCAGGAAACTATCTGCATAGAGTTTGTATATCCTCCAAGTGTTTGCAAGATGCGATACCTTTATTATCAGATAGATTTGCATGGGCACATTAAACAGCCACAAAATATGCATGCTAATACAAATACATTTCTGGAGAAATGCACATTAAAAACACCTGAAACATAAAATGGCCCTCTATTAGGAGGTGAAAACATTCCGCATATGTGTGATCAAAAGATCACAACTGCTAGGAGCCTACAGATAATACTATAGGAGCTGTCAATTTGTGATAGATAATACAATTTCCAAAACTTCTTGGTTCTACCCTTTCATTTTAATAGTTTATAATAAGCTCCTTAAAGCGAACCTGAGCCAGCCTAAAAAGAGGAAAGTAAGATACTTACCTTGGTAGTCCAGAGGTATTATCCTTAACCCCATCGTTGCTGCGTACGGACCATCTAGCATATCCAACAAGAGCTTGTTGTCAGGGCCGGATTTAGGCCAAGGCCATCTAGGCCATGGCCTAGGGCACCACAGGAGCAAGGGCACCAAAGCAGCAGGTTAAACTAGTGCAGCATTTGCAAGCTGCAATGCAGGGAGATCAGACGAGTGCCTGACCGCGGTACTCTGCTGCTAGCCGCCTGTGCAGCAGCCACCTTGCTCTCTGTGCACATTTGCATTGTGGCCAGCGGCTATGGACTTGGGCAGGATTGGAGATGCAAAGGAAGAGGAAGCTTCTGCACTGGAGATGAGTGGAGAAATGAGCAACATTGATGTCTGCTGCAGTGTGAAGGTGAGCTGGCTACCGATACTGAAGGTGGGTAGGAAAAGGAGGGATTAAGGAAGTTATCTGGCTACCTATACTGAAAGGGGGTGAGAAAAGGAAGGGTTAAGGGAGTCATCTGGCTACCTATACTGGAGGGAAAGGGGGGAGGGGTCCTGTGGCTACCTATACTGGAGAGAAGAGGGAAGGGTCATCTCGCTACCTATAATGAAGCGGGGCTGGTGACAGTGGCCTTGGGCAGTAAAGAGTACAAATCTGGCTTGTAGTATATGTACTCGTGGCTGCCCTACCTGCCATGTAAAGCATGGTAGGATTGAGGAGGAAGTGGGAAGCCTCTGCAGAATCCAGAGGCTTCCACCTTCTTAGGTAAGTATCTTATTTTTTCTTTTACTGCCAGCTTGGGTTTGCTTTAAGTGCATGCATAGCAATATACAGTAATACCTCAAGACACGTAATACATAAGCAAAGTGGTGGGTGGAGCTGTAGTGGCACGGTCAGTACAGAAAAGGGCGGTGGACTTATAGTGGACACACTACCTCCCCAAGTCCCTTGTGTTTTAAGACTCTCCCTGGACCGCATATGGCAGTGTCATTGTACTGCCCTGATAGCAGCGCTGCTGATATTTCTCAAGAAACCTTTTATCAGTGTTCATTCGTATTAATTAGACAATACTGTTTTATCAGTAACAAAGGAGGCAATCGTTCAGTGCTAGGAAGGAGACAGCGTTCTGTCCATTAAAATTGCACCTACTTCTCAACAGGAAGTGTGACAAAAGGCAAGTAATTTCAATAAATTCATTATTAAAGCATGTTAGCAAATAGCACCCTGCCTGTTCTTCTCAGTTCATGTTCTCAGACTTCCCTGTTCAGTACCTCAGAAATGTAGCACTTCCTTTTTAAGCACTATATTTGTTCCTTGAACCTAAAAGCTGTTTCGTGAATTTTGAGTTTCCTCCAAATGATTACACATCAATTTGTTGAAATAACAGACATCTGTATTCCTGCACAGCAGGTTTTAGGACTGAGGACAGCCAAGGCTTCCAGTAATTCTCATGAATGAGCTGATAAAGCAGCAAACACCTGCAATCTGGCAGCTCAAGCTGAATGTGAGGACAGATATTACATCCAGGCATGGAGAGAGCTCCAGAGGCTTGTCAGCTGTCACCACATAAGTACAGCTCTATGGACAGGAGGACTCTAATTGGCTGTCCATCTCTGATAACTAGTCTCTCCTTCTTCTACTGTGTCCTCTAAGGGAACTTAATATTGAGATAGCAAGATAGGTTGCCAGTAATGTAGCACATGGGAGAAAGAAATCTGTTTCGACTGTGAGGGCGTTAGCGTGTGTGATTGTCTTGTTTTTCATGATAAATATATTTAAAAGGAGATAAATTGTACCTTCCAACATACAAAACTGTGATTGAGTGAGAGAGATTTAGGCCTCTTTCACAGTGCGATGTTAATGTCGCACGTTAGAAAATGTTTTAACGCAGACTGACGCACAGCAATATTAAGTCTGTGCGACATTCACAGTGTACACGTTGCATTGTGTGTAACGTGTAGCAATATTTAGAAAGTGCTGCATGCTGTGCGTTTAGCAATACATTTGCTACGTTATGTGTGTTGCACATGCTCAGTAAGGTTTTTTGTTTTCTTTAAATGTAACGCATGCGCCGTTTTCATTCCAAGAGACACATAAAGCAGTGCAAAATAACGTCCAGTTTCATAACCTACATGCGCTGCATTAGGGGCACGTTGTGCGACCTTAACGTCGCATCAAACAGTGTGTAAGAGGCCTAAAAGTAAATGGTGTAGGCAAATGGGTGGGGTTTCTAAGGCGGACATCCTTAAAATGATTTTGCAATAGACCTCAGCCATATTGAAAGCAACAAGGCCTGCCAGATCCCCAAGGTTAAATACAAATCTGACTAAACTCAATTACCTGACCTCTTATGACTTCTGTCTGGCATTTAGAGAAGCTAATCTATGATGTCACTAGAGAAAGCCAAGCTATTTCAATAGCAGAGTTGGCAGGCTGCCATGGATAAGGGGTAAGATGCAATTCAGCTGCCAGCTATTTCACAGGTTTTTTTTTGTAATTTGGACTCTGTCTATAACTGGTGCCCAAATTACCCTCAGAGCGTTGCTATTGCCATAATTCACAATACAGCCCAAATGTGCGGGCCTATCTGGTACCAGGCCCCCTGTGAGTAGCGTGATGCGTAGTGATGCCAGTGTTGAGAGAGTAAAGTAGCTTTGCTGGGGCATGCATGGACCCCCTGATAAGAACGGGCCTGGTTACAATCGCAACCGTGGGCCCTATGCTACTGCCCCTCCTAGCCCTCCAAACTTGAGGTCTGTATGAGGTGGTTGTAGAGGTCCTATGGGTCAAATCAGATGAATATGGGTGCATTTTTTCAGCGCGACATAAGCCCCCCCCCCCCCCCCCAAAAAAAAAAGAAACAAAAAAACTTGTGGAGGCTGTCTGCATCAAAGCAGTGAAATTGGATGTACAGCCCAATCAATATGTTAGGGACCACCAATAATCATAATGTAATTTGTAGCTATGGTGGCACCGACTGGGCAACCAGTTAAATAGCTGAACTCAGGATTCTGGTGTAGCCAGGAAAGGGGAGTGGTGTGGATAATCGGCTCCCGAATGTTTGGCTATTATATAGCTGGACTCAGGATTTCTGCAGTCACATGATTAAAGGGCACTGGAGTCCAGTTTGATTTTCAGGGCTGGGGGGTTTCTGAACTGTGTCAAAAGTACATTGGTGCTGGGAGAAGGAAGGGGCATTAGGGACCCAGAGGTCTGTAGCTTTGCCACTGACAACAACCAACAATCAGAAACGAGATAGGGCAATCAACATTCTGCAGAACTCATGTGGGTCACCCTGGGACACTGCTGAATGATTAACTTGTCACAATAAAATGTATTGACTAATATGAGGATGTAAGTTTACCAGAAGTGACCTTTAAAGTAAAACTGTGTCAAAAATGTGCTTAGTAATTACATTAGCATTCACAGACATAACAGGTGAAAATAAGGACTTGCCTACTCTCTGTTTTCTTATTTTAGAATTCATGTTTTCACTTTTTCATGTGAGACAGGAAGCACAGGGAAGTGTGTGCCCTGCTTTTACTTTCCTCAGTCTCTTGGAGAAAGACTGTTGGTTCTCCTGAAATACTTGTCCTGTTTCCAAGTGACATTTGTACAGTACTTATTTGAAAATTAAATAAATGAATGAAAAAGTATGTCTGGTTGCTTTGAGCAACAATCATAAATACTTCCCACAGATAAGACTGGGTTGACGTTCTGTCTCTTTCATAGGAAAAGATTTTAAGTTATATAAACAGAGGAGTACCCACTTATCCTGTAACCAATATCGCATGAATAGCTATGCTTAGAGTTGGCCGGTGGGAATATCTTAGTGAGGCATTTATGAATGAGTTCGATTCCCACTCCATACACTTAAGAAAAAAGCAATTTCGGAGCAAAGAAATATTATACTAAAGCCAAGGCTGGATTTCTGGTAAGGCCACAAAGGCCATGGCCTTGGGCAGAAAAAGCAGAAGGGCGGCAGGACTCAGAAGAGACAAGAGGGCACATGACAAAGTAAATCATCTCTTCTGGTCCAAAGCTGCCCTACTTCGCTCTGCAGGCACAGCCATAATTCCAGAGCATCGCTGCATCTTCCTTACTTTCTGGTGTGTGATGCAGCCACAGCTTTCTCTGCTGCATCTGCTATCTACTGATGATCCTGGAACAAGCTTGAGTGATTAGAGCCAGGGTTGTAGAAAGCAGAGCTTCTCAGATGAGAAGTTTTCCTGCAAAGTACACATTCACAGAAATAACAGCTCCACGTTGCCATTGTTAATGACCTGAGCCCTCCATTTCTTCTTCTCTCCCCCTTGGAATCATAAATCTTAACCTCTTGAAGACCACAGTGTTAAACCCCCCTAAAGACCAGGCAATTTTTTTTATAAATAGGCCACTGCAGCTTTAAGGCCTTGCCGCAGGGCCGCACAACTCAGCATACAAGTGATTCCCCCCTCCCCCCTTTTCTCCCCACCAACAGAGCTTTCTATTGGTGGGGTCAGATCGCCCCTCGAATGTTTGTTTGTTTATAAATATTTATGTATTTATTTTTTAATAAATTCCCCTGTGTGTTTTATTTTCTATTTATTCCCCCCCCCCCCCCTCCCCTAGCCAGCCAATTAGCGTAATCGGCTGTCATACGCGTCAGCCTGTGACAGCCGATCACTGTCAGGTCTCCCAGGGGGACAGCCATGTCCCACAGCTGTCCCCAGTACAGCGCTGCTGTGGATCGCAGCGGTGTACAAGGTAATTAGATGGCGTCTAACAGTCTCTGAGCGGCGATTGTGCACACCAGCGCGCGCAATCTCCTGCAAATCGATTTTAAAAAGTGTAAGCGTTTTTCTAGCGATTGTGTAGCAATTATAATTTTTTTTTACAGTGTGCAGTAATTTAAAAACGCTAGCAAAATCGCTCTGTGTAGGTTTTAACGAGCGCTTACGCCAGCGTTTATATATTTTACATTGCAGAAACGCTAACGCTAACCGATAAACGCTAAAAATGCTGCATGTCCTGCGTTTGCGATTTTGGTTATCGTAATAGCTCCAGTGGAATTTGGCCCATCCATTAACATTAGTTTAGCGTTTAGGGAAATTTCTGGTGTTTTGAAAACCTCCCTAAAAGCTCATAAAATCGCTCTAGTGTCTTCCAGCTCTAACACTGTCATGCACAGGAAATCAGGAATCGTTCTGAAAATACTTCCTGCTGAATGACTGGAATCTTGTGTGAATCACCAAATTGATTTGATCAACTAAGTGATTGTTTTTGTTGCAGTGTTGTGATGAATAATTTATACACCTCTTATATTTATTTTCAGAATAATAATGCAAAGTCCATTATGAATTGTGTATTTTCGGTGACCCCCTGCCAGGAATTTGATCAAATAATTCAGTCATTTAATTTCTTTAAGTGTTTTTCCAAATTATTCATGCAGCAGAGCTTTATACCTATACAAATGCATATGCATGCAATATATATGTTACGGCCAGAACCCGAAGTCTGGCCACTTCGGGATCTAGCCGGCCAAAACGCGACGTGGCCGTGCCCCTGCGGCCAATGTTACAAATGAAATGATTCCCCTAACATTCATGTATTTTCTGGCCGTCTCGCTGCGGCCAAATGTATCAAAAGTGAGCTCATTTCATTAAATTAAGCCGGGGCAATGTAACAGATGAAGCCGCCGGCTTCGGCTCTCTCTCCTCCCCCTGCCTCTCTCCTATAGAACACTGGCAGCCGTGGAAACGCATTCGTCCCAGAGTCGTTCGTCGCAAGAAACGAGCAGAGTGGGGAGGCTGCAGACATTGCTTCTGCCAGCACCCGCTCTGCAAGAACGAACGGCAGGATTCCCTGCCACTACGAACGACTCTGGGGGGACACGCGTGTCCCTGGCTGCCAGTATTGTATAGGAGAGAGGCAGGGGGAGGAGAGAGAGCCGAATCCGGCGGCTTTATCTGTTACATTGCCGCTGGTTTAATTTAATGAAATGAACTCACTTTTGATACATTTGGACGCAGCGAGACGGCCAGAAAATACATGAATCTTACGGGAATCATTTCATTTCTAACATTGGCCGCAGGGGCACGGCCACGTCGCGTTTTGGCCGGCCAGATCCCGAAGTGGCCAGACTTCGGGTTCTGGCCGTAACATATTTATGTAAGTCTGTGTGTAGTGATTTTAATACTCTGCCACTGAGCTACCTGTATACTGTAGGGCTTGATTCACTAGCCAGTGCTAACTCAGTTAGCATGTGTTAAGGCTTTGCATGTGAAAACTAGGGTGCTAAGTAGTTTGCACGGGGAAAGCTGTTGCTGTTCGTGTGCTTTTTTAGCACACGTACAGAGTTATGCGGTGCGCGCGTACAGTGCTGCATGCTACACTCCGTTTGCGTGATAAGCTGTGACTTCGCATGCTAAGTCTCCTTAGCATGTGACGTTATTGCTTAACATGCTAGTTTGCATGTGAAGCGTTGCGCACAAAACTACTTTACGCACCTAAACTCTTACACACATATTAGCGCGTGAAGAGGCAGTTTGCACGTGCTAAGGGGCTTTTCACTGGTGTGCTAACACTTAGCACGCTTTAGTGAATCAAGCCCATAGCCTCTGCTTGATAACTGTGGGATTAAGCCTACTTTTACTGCATTTAGATGTTGCTTGGATTAGGGTTACCAATGCCACGGATAACATACCTGACTCAAGTAACGCAAAACAAGAGGAGCATCTACATGATCATTTTTATTTCTCCTTTCGTTTATGATGTACAAGGTTCTACAATGTGTGTTTTTCCTAGGCTATTGCCTTTCGCTCTATTCTCATTTCTGCCCCGGTGTTTGCAGCACCTAGGTTAGTGTTAAAATAGCACTGATAAGGCATTTCTGTGTAGTCAACCTTATTTTCCACAGTGCCAGAATATTAAAACATCAGTGCCTGTTATATCTCTCATAGTGACATTTTCATTTATTAACATTCTTTCTTTTCCAGCCCCCTGTATCATTAAGGTTCCTTAGTTTCCTCCCGGTCTGCTCTGCTGTGCCTCTCTGTAAAGCTACAATACAACTTTCCCACCTCGCTCCCTGGTGCCGTCCATAGCAAAAAAACAGGGACACAGGGAGAGCTGGACGCAGCGACACAGGGAGATTATTATAGAGGAAGACTGAACATTTATATATTCATTTATATTTTAGCTGAATAGGCTGTTTTACATTTACTTAAAGGGAACCAAGCACCACTTTTGTTCCTGGTTTCTAATAGCTATAGGAGCTGTCACGTTCCCCCACCCCTTCTAGCAAACCATTATTTATTCAGGAGAAGGTGTGAAGATAGCACCTGTGATCCCTTTGAAGCACAGTGTCCAATCGACTGCCCCCCATCCCCCCGTTGATGAAAGCTTTTTATTTGCTCTTTCTAATGCAGGGATGTCAAACCAATCCTTCGAGGGATGAGGTCCTCACACATTTTTGGCACAGCTCAAATTAATTGATGGGTCTGAATAAGGAAAGGTGTGGTCCATCAGGTAGAACACATTCTTCACTTTCTCAGTCCATCCTAAACACTGGCATGGATCTGGCCCTACAGGCCTGGAGTATGACACCTGTGTTCTAATGTGTGCAATAAACTAATTTCAGCAGTCCTTATCTACCTGAAATTTCTGTGGCTGTGCTGGCCTAGGAAGTAGGAGAAAGTAGGCTAATAAAGGCCTCTGCTAAACTTTTAAATGTAAAAAGAAGAGGTTTTTTTTTTTGTTAATTAGCCAAATTGTTGGCATGCATACTAAGGGCTTGATTCACAATGCGGTGCAAACTGTTAGCACGCTGGTGAAAAGCCCCTTATCACTCCTAAACTCAGTTTAGGCATGACAGAACACAGAGAGTATCCCTAGGACCTATAATGTCCAAACCTGCACTTCTACAATTCGGAGTGCCACAAGGATCAATCCTATCCCCTCTGCTGTTTGCAATCTACATGTTGCCACTCGGTACACTTATCCAACGACATGGCCTGACGTACCACTGCTACGCCGATGACACACAGCTATATCTGTCCTTCAAACCTGGTGGAACAGACCCTACTCCAAAAATAAACTATTGCTTAGCTGAGCTACAGGCATGGATGAATGATAACTGGTTGAAACTGAATGCTGACAAAACTGAGGTCCTTTTTGTCCAAAGCCAGTGCTCACCATCAAAACAGCTCTATCCTAAAGCAACACCAATCAGGATTGGGAATTCAGACATAAACAGCTCCAACTTTGTGCGCAGCCTTGGTGTACTAATCGATGGGGAATTGAGTTTCAGAAACCAAATTTCATCTGTAGTTAAATCTTCCTACTTTCATCTGAAGAACATTGTAAAGATTAAACATCTGATTCCCCCAGAGGATCTTCCAACCCTAATTAACGCCTTCATCACATCACGGCTGGACTACTGCAATGCCCTTTATGCTGGCCTCCCCCAAAAAGACCTGCGTCGCCTGCAATTAGTGCTGAATGCTGCTGCCAGATTGCTAACAAACCAGCCTCGCCACTGTCACATTACACCAATCCTTCGCTCACTGCACTGGCTACCAGTAGAATGGAGAATACTCTTGAAGATTGGACTGCTGACATTCAAATCCCTGCACAATCTGGGCCCTGGATACATGAAGGACTTGCTGAAGCTGCACCACACCTCTCACAACCTCAGATCAGCAAGTTCTATAAACTTGATCACTCCCAGAGTGCACCTCAAAAAATCTGGAGATAGAGCCTTCTGTCATGCTGCCCCTACTCTTTGGAACTCCCTGCCACACCTATTAAAAACAGCACCATCCCTGGAGCTATTCAAATCCAGACTGAAAAGCCACCTGTTTAGCCTGGCATTTCCAGACTTATAAAATTCTCCCTCTGTACCAAGATGGTCTGAGCATGCTTATGCGCTTTGAGTCCTACGGGAGAAGATCGCTTTACAAATGTTATTTGTTGTTGTTTAGGCATGATATGTTTAGGCGTGATAAGTTTAGGCTTGATAAGTTTAGGCGTGATAAGTTTAGGCACCAACTGGGTTAGCACCGCAGTGCACAGCTGATCAAAAGTTTTGCGCTAGCAAAGTCTGGTGCGCGAAACGTCGCATAGAGTTTAATGGCGCTGCTTTGCACGCGGGACTTTGCGATCTAAACTTTTCATGCCTAAACTTATCATGCCTAAACTGAGTTTAGGCACGATAAAATGGTTATCACGCCTAAAGTCTTTAACTGGGTTAACACTGCTTTGGGAATCGAGCCCTAAATGTGCTACTGAGATGCCCTGGGTGCTAAAAAAGGTGCTTGGATCACTTTAAGACACCCAACCCTATGCTGTGCTAGTGCTACTTCCCAAAACTCTGTGTGTTATCAACAGGGTTGATCTTCTGACTTTGAGTTTTGCAAGAAACTGAAGCTTTACATCAGCAGGCGGGTTTAACTTGTTGCATTCTACATGGTGTTCCACATCACTCTGATGCTTCCTCCTTCCAGCTTTGAAGAAGGAAGTATCGGAATATTGAAACATGGAATGGAACGCAAGTGCCAGAGGTGGCGACAAGGATGAGTTAACCCCCCTGCCCGGCCCGCAGGTGTTAAAGGGAACCTTAACTGTGGGGAAAAAAAAATTCACTTACCTGGGGGCTTTTCCAAGCCTCCTGCAGCCGTCCTGTGCCCGCGCCGGTCCTTCGGTGCCCTCCGGTCTCCCTCCGCGGCTAAGTTTCGTTTTCGGCCGACTGCCAGTCATCCTCGGGCAAAGCGTCCTCTTCTTCCGCATTCTCCGTCGTAAAGAGCCGTAAAGCGCGTCCGCATGACGCAAGACGCGTCATGCGGACGCGCTTTACGGCTCTTTACGATGGGGAATGCGGAAGAAGAGGACGCTTTGCCCGAGGACGACTGGCAGTCGGCCGAAAACGAAACTTAGCCGCGGAGGGAGACCGGAGGGCACTGAAGGATCGGCGTGGGCACAGGACGGCTGCAGGAGGCTTGGGAAAGCCCCCAGGTAAGTGAATTATTTTTCCCCCACAGTTAAGGTTCCCTTTAAGCTTCCACTTATTATGAAGCTTGGAACCCAAAGTTGGAAGCTCATACCGAGTTATAAACCATGTTAGGAACCAATTGATAAATTACAGTATTACTGCTGAATATGTAGATATCAACACATGCGTTTGCCACAGAAGTATGTGGTGGAAATGTATTTGCACTGGACTTAAATCAGATACAACACGCCATCAGAGTGGACTCTTCACTTTCACTTTTCTTTCCAATTGGGCAATTTGTGATCTGGCTTGATGTGAACCGAGTCTAAAGGTGCCCATAGACCTGACGATTATGGGCAGATTCGACAAAGAGACAAATCGGCCTGTAGTTAATGGGCAGCTTCAACCAAGAGACAAATTTATCTCTAATCAGATTCGATTAGAGATAAATGTGTCTCTTGGTTGAAGCTGCCCATAAACTACAGGCCGATTCCCATCCAATATTAGCATGAAATCTTCAGGAAATAGGCTGAGCCGCCGCGTCCACCCTGCACCGGCCCCCAATGTATAAATGTGCGTGCATTTATACATTTCCTGTCCCGTAGCAGCCTCTGCGTGGTAACAATGCATTTTGCTGGGCAGCCGCATAGCAGCATACACGGGTACACGCTAGCGGCGCATAGCGTCTGACGTCAGACGCTATGCACCACCAGCGTGTATGTGGAACCCTGCGAAATGGATGGACATCGTGTGGAGGCTGACACCGACAGGTAATGTATAAATGCACACGCTGGGCACATTTATACATAGAGGCGGCAGCGGCGAGGGTTTCGTAGTTTCGTTCCAAAATCGGCCGCCCTACCGACGCACACCCGACCAACCAACTTCGGCCCGACATCTTGCAGCAATTCAACCAATTACCTTCCCAAAATTGTCCGCTTTGACGGTCGGGCATGCACTTGGCGGCATTGATTTTCATCCAATTGGATTGGATGCCAAGTCGTCTGAAGTATGGCCACCTTAACAGAACCGACTTGTGGGTAAATTTACACACCTGCAAATGAATAGATCAGCAGATAACAGCTTTGATTTGCTCACAGCCACTTCCATTTGAGCAGAAATTTGCATACCTGGGGAATTTTCTACTCAACGCAAATAGTTTTGTGACGAACCATTGCTTGCGTACAAAACAGAACAAAAAAAATCACTGTGGTACATAATGATTTCTGCTAGACGGGAAAATTAATTAAGTCGTGATGTGTAATGCACTTGAAGGCTAATTGTTCCGTACAGAAGGGTGATGCAGAAGAAAAATTACCCCCAGACTAGGTTCACCGACCACCTATCTTTTTAATTAACAATAACTATGTCAGTGCTGTTTTTTTTTTTTTTCTTAGCAAAGATGGTACATTCATTGTTGAATTACAGTTGAAGGATTGTCGATTTGTTGCAATTTATCATTGCTCATCCAAACAGCTAAAGTATTGATTTCTACAATATCTGAGATGTGGTAATACATGGAATGGCATCAAAGATTAATAAGAGTTAGAGGGATATCTCATATTTAAATAGTAGAGTTATCACAAGAAAAGGAAGATACTTAACGTAAACCTGAACCAAGTAAAATTATTTAAAATGAACACATGATGTACCCACAAATGAATATTACATACTTACCTCAACAAGCTCTTCTCAAATTTGCACCATTTACTGTTAACTAGCTTCCAGTTCTGACAATATCTTGTCAGACATGCCTCTCAGGATCAGGAAGCTGAAAGCCTTAACTGACAACAGTCAGCTGATGTGCAAGGTGAAGTCCATTTTTCCCTTTGGCTCAAGCGATATCACTGGTTAACTGCTCAGTGCTGATCCGGAAGCTGTTACGGGGTCATCACCTTTTTTTTAAATGGAGAACAGAGAATTCCATTGATCACAGTGGACAAACTTCCCGTTTGTCCACTGTGATCAATGAGATCAGGAGAGGAGAAAGATTGATGAGTAGACTACACAGGAGGTAAGTATGACGTGTGTAAGTTTATTTTTACTTTTATTTTACAGTTCAGGTTTTCTTTAAATCCTCTCAGACTTCATTGTAAACATTGTAATCCTTTACTTACTGTATAATAAATCATCTTAAAAACAAGTTGATCTACAGCATACAAAAATTCTTCATTCACGTAATGCATGCAACTCATCCACACCATACTCCTCACTTAAATAAAAATTGATTGCCAGTGCAAGCATGTACCACCACCATTGTATGTAATCAAAAAGAGATCAGGTGCATCAAAACTCCCAGCAACGCACCAGATGTCCCACTCCTAGACAGTCAGCAACACAGCAATACAATCTTCAAATAGAAAAACCGGAGGGCACTTTCCAGTTGCTATTCCAAGATTTATTTGTACAAAATGGCAATAAATGGCAAAAAAACACTCACAGTCAACATTAGTATGTAGTTTGCAACAATGCAAGAGGATAGGTGAGATCTCCCCAATTCAATGAACTTTAATTTTAAAATATTGGATTGCTTTACATAAAAATTGGACTGCTATTAGGTGCAACATTGGAGTTTGTGTCTGAACTGTGCATATTTTTCACAACCAGCCTATGACCATCATCTGATGAGGAGTTACTCATGTTACTTACATTGGACTCTGACCATCTGGCCATTGTTTGGAGGATTGCTCATAGAGGGTTTAAGTCAACATACAAGGGAAGATGTACATGCTTGTGCTGGGGATCAGTTTTATGTGTGAAGTGAGGCGTGTAGTGTGGATTAATGTATTATGTGAATTAAGAATATTTGTACTCTGTAGATCAACTTGTTTTTAAGATGATTTATTATTAATAAAGCATAGTATATATTCCTATGGAGTCCCAGGGGATTTAAGTATCAGGTGCCCCGTCACTGACTCACCAGACCCGCCAGTCTGGGATCGGTGAATGTGAACATGTGTTCCCGAAGCCGATCAAAGTGCCCCAAAGTGAATGATTAGCAGCATCAGCGAGATGCCTTTGGTCACTAACAAAAAAAAAACCCACATACACATTACTACCTGTGTACTGTTTAGTACACAGATAAGTGTGGGGACATCTAGTGGCCAAAAATTAAAACTACAAGTAAAGTAAATTAAATAAATGAAAAAAAGACCCCCCTCCCATTAATTATTAACCCTTTCCACTCCCTCCCTCATAGTTACTAAAATAAAGCACTTAAAAAACAAAGTGACAGCATTAAAAAAAAGAATACATAAATGGTTACCATAGGGACTCAGCTTTTTTTAATATGTATGTCATGAGGGTATATCACTGTTATTTTTGCAAATAAGGGCCTGCAATTATTAATATAGTATAAAAAAACACTAACCAACATAAAAATACACCTTTATTTCCAAATAAAATATTGTCACCATACATCGTACTAGGGACATAATTTAAATCTTGTTATAACTGGGGTAAATGGTCAAATAAAATGTTTGGGTTTAATCCACAGTACCACTTTTTATTTTTAAACTATAATGGCTGAAAACTGAGAAATAATGACTTTTTTCATTTTTTTTTTTACTTTTAAAATGCATAGGAAATCAAATAATTCTTAGCAAAAAGTACCACCCACAGATAGCCTAGTTTGTACCGCCAAACTCAATATATAGATCATTCCCATGTGATAAGTAATGATAGAGTTATTGGTGAATGGATGGGAAGAGTGTGACGTAAAAATTTAGGTGGTTTTTAAAGCAAGTCTGAAGTTAACAAAACAAAACGGATACTCACCTAAAGAGAGGGAAGGCTCTGGGTCCTATAGAGCCTTCCTGTTCTCCTCATGGTGTCCTTGTTTCCCTGCACACTCCTCCATTTGAATCTCCAGCGGGAGACTTCGGGAGCACTCGGACTCCCGAAGACCGGCGACTCTGTACTGCGCATGCACGAGAGGGCGCTTGCATGTGTACAGAGCAGCCTGTCTTCAGAAGCCCAAGTCCCTCTGAAGACTCCTGAAGCCAGCCCAACGCGGAAGAGAGCAGTCTATGACCCATGGGTCATAGACTGCTAACGGAGGAGGCTGCGGGGAACACGGGGATCGCAAGTTAACCTGAAAAGCTCTATATTACCCAGAACCTATTCTCCTTAAAGAGACACTGAAGCGAAAAAAAAATTATGATATTATGATTTGTATGTGTAGTACAGCTAAGAAATAAAACATTAAGATCAGATACATCAGTCTAATTGTTTCCAGTACAGGAAGAGTTAAGAAACTCCAGTTGTTATCTCTATGCAAAAAAGCCATTAAGCTCTACGACTTTCAAAGTCGTGGAGAGTGCTGTCTTCTGACTTTTATTATCTCAACTGTTTTCTTTTTCTCTGCCAGAGGAGAGGTCATTAGTTCACAGACTTCTCTGAAAGAATCATTTTGAATGCTGGGTGTTGTGTAATCTGCACATATTAGAGAATGATGCAATGTTAGAAAAAACACTATATACCTGAAAATAAAAATATGAGAATATTTTCCTTGCTGCTAATCTTTTAGTAATTATTCATAGTACACAACCAATTTATTATATCATATATTTTTTTTCGCTTCAGTGTCTCTTTAAGTGAATATCTGTTTTTTTTTTTTTTAACTTCAGACTCCCTTTAAGCAGAAATATTATGGGGTAGGGAAGGGGTTAAACACAGTAAAAAATTAGTATGAAGCACTATGAGACTGCTCTGATGTCCTTTAAATGCATTTTTGCAAATCACTGAAGCTGACTGATATCATTGCTTGCTGCAGGACAAATTATCAGGTGTACTCCTAGAGAAGTAATTAGTGAGAAAATAAAAGAGATAAAGTTGCATTTTCTACATCATTTTGTATAAATGTGTTTCAGACATTTTTATTTTACTCCTTTTATTTATTTAGAATACTTATTAAGGTTTAGTTATATGCAATTTAACATTTTGTTTACATCTCAAAACTTATTATGAAGTATGGACATTGGACCCCCTGGGATTTGTGTATGGTGTGTTGAGATCCCAGGCACTAAAACACTTCTTTATAAATTAGCTCCTTTGAATTTTAGGTCACCCATTCACATCTATCTACTTCCTTGTCTTGCATGCACTCATTAATCTTTTGTTAATAAACTGGCCTAGGTGACACTAGAGAAGGTGATGGCTGACTGAACCCTTGATAACAAAGCCAGAACTTCTATTAGCGCTGCCTATTAGAACTCACATGTGCAGCCTAAATAAAATGTGTCTTCTGGATGTAGCTATGTAGCTTTTGGAGCCTTGCCTGCTTTCTGATTTACTCTGGATTTGCTGAACCTCATTGGGAAAAACATTTCTGCTCCTTGATGAAAGCCAAATCCTAGGTGAGATGCCCCTGAAAGGGAACGTCGTAAAATGTCTAATCCCATTCCTCTTTTTCATCTTATCTTTTATCAAGGGTCATTTTTCTGGCAGAAATGCATATTTTCCTTTCTGTTCTCTAACCCTTTCACCCACTTTCTTTATTTTTTTATTTTTAATTTTGTTTGGTTAATCACACTCACTCAGTAACCTTTTAAAAATGCCTCATTCTGTCTTTTTAAGGGCCCGAGCTTCTGTCTGTTTTTTCCAATCTTTAACATTGATGTGTTTGTGAAAAGCAGACAAATAATGTGCTCGGGCCCTTAAGCTACATACTCACCTCGCGACGCAGGAAGATTAATTCAGCAACATCTCTATGACGACAAGCGCTCCTTCATCCATCTTCTGGCCGGCAGATATATGCGGCGTCACGTTATGGTGCACAATGGGCGCGAACAAGGCTTCAATCAGTACTTTGAGCGGGAGTCATCAGGGATCTTAAAGATACAATCCGCCGTGACAGGCATTATCGGAGTGCAACGCTAAGCAACATTCGCATGATCATGGGCCTGTGCCCACGTTGCATGATCATGGAAATGTCCGCTCATCACTCAAAAAATTGCCTGTCGGAGCCCTCCAGGCATGCGCATCGCTAGGGTGTTTGATCCGGTGCATCTCCTCTGAACCTGTTGCCCTGGTGCCCTGGATCAATTATGGCCGGGTGCCCCATGAGCCTCCCGCCCAGGCTTGCACTCTTATGGCCCCCTACCCGCTGTGCTGCCTCAGACCTCAGATCGTGGCGACTCAGCCTGCCCCTCCCTCTCTACCCCCGTCCTCCGCTCGTTCCCCCCTGCACATGTACAAGCAGTGGCTTTGTCAAAAACCTGAGCGGTTTTTGCCTTTTTCATGATTGCTAACTCAGTAAAGGACCAGCCCTTAAAGCGTTGCTATCATATAAATCCGGCATAGTGGGGTCTGAACCCTCTATAACAGTAATTATAGATTGACGGTATACCTTGAAATTAATCAGAGCACTCAGTATGTGATTTTATATAAAAAATTGTATTTGCTTAATCATACCGCATATATACAAAATATGAACAGTTCCAAGTAGTGTTTCCTTATTAACAGTATTCCATCTTATCAAGGCTTTAGAGCCAAGCAATTATCAATCTTCTAAGTACATTCAAAAAAGAATATAACGGTTGTGTTAAGTAGAATAAGATCAAAAGTAGTCTCATCTGTATCAATAGCTGTGTATCTAGTAGCTGTGTAAAACTTGTAGTAATAACATAAAAAATAGCTTCTAAAAAACTTCTTGCTAACATCTTAATAAAACTTAATGCTGAAAAATTAATAAAGTAAATCACCAGAATATTAAGCATATTACCCCTTCTCTGTCATCTCTTCAGCATCTAGAACCACTTGTGGGAAGGTAGCTTCTGCCTCATGTGTCTTCTCAGTAGATTGTTGGGCTTGTGCATACTATGAGCTTGATTCCAGCGTTGAGTGCACAGCTGCAGACCTCTCTCTAACTCCTGACTGTTCCCCTAGTGACTGGCTTCTGCTGATGACGTTGGTCGTGTCATTAGCAGAAATCATGCATTGGGGAAACAACGAGGAAGGAGAGAGAGGTCAGCGGCTGTGCTCTTCATGCTGGAATCGAGGCATAGGTAAGCCACTGTACATGTGCGGGGGGGGGGGGGGGGCGAGCGGAGGAAGGGGAAGACGAGCATAGAACGGGGGGGGGGGGGGGGGAGGAGGGAGGGAAGGGGAGATGAGCGTAGGATGGGGGGGGGGGAGGGAGGGAAGGAGGGGTGGGAGGCAGCCCCTCCTTCCCTCTGCCTATCTACCTATTCTGAAGGCCCCTATACCTAGCTACCTATACTGAAGGCCCCTATACCTGGCTTCCTATACTGAAGACCCGCATGCCTACCTATGACCGATAGGAATCAGGAAGCTGGCAGCCCCAAGACTGCGTAATGACGAAAGGCATCAAGTCCTGGAATAACATATAGGATACTTTTTATCCCCATAAACAAAAAGTGGGTGGAGATAAATACAAATTTCACTGGGAAAATGTAAACTGCAGCCATTCTTACACTGTTAATGGTAGGGTTCTCAAACTTTGCACAGTTGGTCACTGTGTGACTGGGATTAATATTCATAAAAGTGGGTGGAGCCTACAAAAGCCAATCAAAATTCACCTATTGAATTTAAGGGGAATATTCAAGTGCTGCCATTCTTGCACTGTTAATGGCACAAGCATTAAAGAGACACTGAAGCGAAAAAAAATATATGATATAATGAATTGGTTGTGTACTATGAATAATTACTAGAAGATTAGCAGCAAAGAAAATATTCTCATACTTTTATTTTCAGGTATATAGTGTTTTTTCTAACATTGCATGATTCTATAATATGTGCAGATTACACAACACTCAGCATTCAAAATGAGTCTTTCAGAGCAGTCTGTGACGTAATGAAGTCTCCTCTGGCAGAGGAAAAGTAAACATTTCAATCACAGTTGAGATAATAAAATTCAGATAACAGCCCTCTCCACGACTAACTTGGTCAGAGAGTTTAATAGCTTTTTTGCATAGAGATAACAACTGGAGTTTCTCAACTCTTCCTGTACTGGAAACAATTAGACTGATGTATCTGATCTTAATGTTTAATTTCTTAGCTGTACTACACATACAAATCATAATATCATAATTTTTTTTTCGCTTCAGTGTCTCTTTAAAGGGAAGGTTTAGGGAAACGCTTAAAAAAATAAAAATCCATATCCACTTACCTGGGGCTTCCTCCAGCCCGTGGCAGGCAGGAGGTGCCCTCGCCGCCGCTCCAGAGGCTTCCGGTCGTCTTCGGTGGCCGACCCGACCTGGCCAGGCCGGCTGCCAGGTCGGGCTCTTCTGCGCCTGCGCAGTACAGCCCGGAGGACGTCCGATGACGTCAGCGCGCCCGCGTGGGACGCAGAAGAGCCCGTCCTTGGAGCGCAGAAGAGCCCGACCTGGCAGCCGGCCTGGCCAGGTCGGGTCGGCCACCGAAGACGACCGGAAGCCTCTGAAGCGGCGGCGAGGTCACCTCCTGCCTGCCACGGGCTGGAGGAAGCCCCAGGTAAGTGGATATGGATTTTTATTTTTTTTAAGCGTTTCCCTGAACCTTCCCTTTAAACCTAGTACAGTTGGACATTGGGTGACTGGGGTTCAAATTCAGGAAAGGGGGTGGAGCCACAAACAGCCAATCAGATTTTTTTTCATTTCAATGCAAATTATTGAAGCCAAAGACTGCAAAGCTCACAAACTTGGTCAATGAGTAACTGAGTAATTATGTGTTAAGGTTAGAAAAAGTCAGTGCAGCCAACACCAACCAAATACATGCTGGGTCATCAGTGGGCAGAGACAAATACAAATTTCACTGGGAAAATATAAATTGCAGCCATTCTTACACTGTTTATGGTAAGGTTCTTAAACTTTGCACAGTTGGTCACTGGGTGACTGGGATTAATATTCAGAAAAGTGGGTGAAGACTACAAAAGCCAATCAAAATTCACCTATTGATTTTCAAGGGGAATATTTAATTGCTGTCATACTTGCACTGTAAATGGCACAAGCCTCAAACCTGGTACAGTTGGCTATTGGGTGACTGGGGTTCAACTTCAGAAAAGGGGTTGGAGCCACAAACACCTAATTAGATTTTTTTCATTTCAATGTACATTATTGATGCCAAAGACCACAAAGCTCACAAACTAGGTCATTGAGTAATTGAGTAATTGTGTGTTAGGGTTAGAAAAATTGGGCGGAGCCAACACCAGCCAAATACATACCTGGGCAATGCCGGGCCATCAGCTAGTACTAAATACTAATACTAGTAAATATAATTACTGGAAATGAATAAACATAAAGAGCAGGAGTAAATGCCTTCTACGACATAGAACATTTTGTTTGACTATGAAGTGATTGATATCCTTGTGTCGCTGTCACTCTCAGCCTTGATTCTGGTGAGTAGGGAATTATGGGAAGTGATTACCAATACAAACTTTAGATAATTATGCTAGCAATAATTTGTTTATAATAACGCTTTTAATGACTTCAGATAGACTGCTTGACTGGACTAAAGGGAGATTTTGCATCTGCTTTGAATTGAGTCGTAAGCTTTTACAATGACCTTTTTTGTACAGTGAAGTCTTGTTGTGTCACAGGAAGTTATTTCAGCTGTCCGAGATTCGGGAGTTTTGTCTCGTTGTGGACAACAGCTCTCATCTTGGAATGCCCTGAAGTTGATTTATCCATATGCGAAAGGTTTTCAGCTTTAAAGTATATTTAAAGGAATTTCTCATTTTTCTTGTGAAAAAGGCAAACCCTTCTGTTACTCTTGGAAGGAATAATGGTAAAAATAATATCAGCTTGTTTACCTAGGCTCATGAGAATTGAAATAGCAGTCATTCCAAGGTTTCCTTAGCAGAAAATGGCGGATGAACGCATCAGACTTTTTAGTGCAAGTGTTGAAATGAGTAACAATGGCTTATGTTCTGTGCAGCTTGTACTCATGCAGCGAGGAGGAGCTATTTATTACCATTTGTTTTTTTTTTCAACTTTTTTTTTTAAATCGAAATAGATGTTCCAAAGATAAACATTAACAGCATGATAGTGTATCGCATACAAAATTCACAACAGTAAACACGAAGAAACAGGAGCTGACTGTAGGGAAAAATACAACAAGGACTGAACTGCCATTGTACACAATAGGCTCAGAAGTCGCCAAAGTGAGGATCCCTAAATAGCAACAAAAGGTTAGGACCCAACAAAGGAGATATAATTATGTAATTCTGTACAGGGCATACCAGTTAGACCATGGATCTCAAACATCCTTGAATCTGGATGGTCTATCTGAGGGGGTGCATGAAAAAAAGAGCGCTAGGAAAAAAGGGCCCGACTCTCACACTCTCACACAGAACCCTCCCCCCGGCTGGTGCCTAACCCTAACTGCCCAGTGGTGCCTAATCCTAACCCCCTGGTGTTGCCTAAACCCCCGGCTGGTGCCTAACCCTAACCACCCCCCTGGTGGTGTCTAACACTATCCACTCCCCTGCACAAACACCCTTATACACATAGAAACGATAGTATATTTGATAACGTAAAATCTGTACATACAAACAAAATAATGTGACAAAAACTATAACGTTGCAAGCTTCTAAAATTGTAACATATTTGAAAAACTTTATTGTTCTAATGTTGTTAACGATATTAATCGGGCGCCCTTTTTTCTGCTTTGGACAGAGTATTAACGATAAATGCATTAGAGTCTATGGCAGCACCCTTTTAGTCCACTAGTCGCCGGCGCACTTTTGTCCTGCTACCATCTGAGGGGTGGATGTGATCTCCAACTTTTGGCAAGCAAGTCATAGGCAGCGTTGCATACTTGGGCTATAAAGGCACAGTGGTGCTTATTGCAGCCGAGTGTAGGCTTATGAAAAAGTCTTTAGTAAGAACCATATCTATCTAGGACACTAGAGATTAACTGGAAGCAATAATCCCAGAATGCACTAACTGCTAGGGGACCCACAACCCCTGAAGCAAGCAGGCTACTTAACCTTCCTCCCACTTTTCTCTGTGGCCTGGCCAGGGTGTGCAGGCTCCAAGAAGATAGCACTGGTGCAGAATGGTTGAAGACAACAGGTTCCCTGGCACTACTGTATATGCTCATACAAGTTTTATTGTGACTAAAGCATCTTAGCATATTGTATGAAGGTTCCTTACTAGGGTCCAATGCTGGGGTACATCAAAGGTGGTGCCAGGGCAAATCAGCCTAACGACCGTTTCGCATGTGCCAGGAACTTCTTCTGAACCGCTGAACTGTCACAGTGTGACAATCTCTGGTTGTGTGTTTAGCTTGTAGTGTTAATACAGTGCAATACAGTGCTTCTCTAATACAGGTGCAGAGAGAAGCAGCTTTGTCCATCTCAGAAGGAAGGTATGGAGGAGGGCAGGGGGTGTGGCAGTAGTCCCATAAACCTTGAAGTAGAAGTCCTATGTAAGAGAATGGGAGGTTGGGGCCCTTCTTTGTGCTAGATGGGGATGAGTGGCAGGAAAAATTAAAAAACATAATTTCTGAAAAAAGACTTTCTTAGAGGACACCTGAACTGAGAGTGATAAGGAGGCTGCCATATTTGTTTTCCTTTTTAAACAATACCAGTTGCCTGGCTGACCCCCTGATTCTGTGTCTCTAATACTCTTAGCTATAGAACTTGAACAACCATGCAGATCAGGGGCTTGATTCACAAAACGGTGCTAACTGTTTGCACGGCTGTTAGCACGGCTTTTCACGCGCTTCAGCGTGTTTTCGCGTGAAAAAACGGGTTTAGTGCGAAAAAATAGTTATCGTGCACGCGAACGTGACCATTAACTCGTGAAAAATTCAGGTTAACGCGCGAACGCACATTTTTGCGCACGATAACCGTTATCACGCGCAAAGCACTTTTCACAGCGTGCTAACAGTTAGCATTGTTTTTGTGAATCAAACCCCAGATGTTTCTGACTGAAGTCTGACTTGATTAGCTGCATGCTTGTTTCTGGTGTGTGCAGGCTCCAGGAAGATTCAGGTCATGCCAAAGAGATTTTCAGCATGCCTGTCAACTGGTATTGTTCAAAATTAAATAAATATGGTAGCTTCCATTCCATATCCCTCTCAGTACTGTAAGAATAGCCTGTTGGGCTTCATCATGGCAAAACTGAAAGCAGCCCTATTTCCATTACCCTATCAGTGTTCTTTGGGAGCTGCAAATGTTAATACCCCCTAGACTGCTGCTGGTATCTCTTTTCCCTTTGCCACCCTGAGTTTGGCTGCTTTGTGTATGACATGAACAACTTGAAAAAGACAACCATGTTCTATAAAGACTATTATGTTCTATCTTCTGCAGGAGGGATCTATACTGTGCCTTGACAAAGGGGACCCTGTGCGGTCCCGAAACGATCATTGGCAATACAGTTGAATTTGTATGGTGATGGAACAATAAATGCAAGTTCCTTAACCTCCTTAGCGGTGGCACCCGAGTCAGGCTTGGGCTTGAAGTCCGCAGCTCAGAGCGGTAACTCCGAGTCTGACTCATGGTAGTCACCGGGAGGTATAGGCAGAGCAGCACATGCAGCAGGCGTTTCAACTCACCACCTCCAGGATCCAGACGCCGGCAGCCATTCTTCTTTTGGTCCTCATGACAACAGCCTATGATCTTATTATAGGGGTACAGCACCACCAGGTAGACGGAGGGAGAATTGCAGCGCTGGATCCAGGGGAGATGAGTAATGTGTTGGGCTGCCGTAGGTGTCTCTTTTAAGGTCTAAAAGCCTGTGACAAAAATTGCACCACTTATAGACTCTAAAATCCAGAAGTCATCAAACCACCAGGGAGGTTAAGAGTGTGGTGTGTAAACCTCTTTTTGTTACTTTGGATTACTTCGGCCACTTGGTCCAGCACCCCCGGAACAGGTGAACATCTTGGACTTATGTTGCAGGAGGAAGTCCTGGCATTTGTAAATAGGGTTCCACCTGCTCTGTCATTGACCAGCCCTATCCACTTACAGTGTGCAGAATGTCTAGCGCTACATGCGCGGCCCTACCCCTGGTTTCTGGAAGGACATGGGTGCCATGTTGTAGCATGAAACCCATACAAGAGAGACTGGGAAGGCTTCCAGAGAGGAAATATTACAAACATATGCTCAGAAAAAGCAGTGGACCACCAAAAATCTCTGCAGATGATACCCATCAGTGAAAATGGCCAATCCAAAACAAACTCTAATTCGCCTTGGTGAATTCCTTAGTTCTATAAATGACTAAAATACAGCACCAGACACACACAGAGCCAACAGTGGATAACTGGCGCTGTGCACACCCTGCATATAGTGAATGATGGGCATCCCGGCCTTGTACATACTCTGATTTTATGTGGTACAGACTAGAAAACTAACTCCAAACCACAAATATGCCTATGAAAAGCCTCAGACTGAAAGTTAACATTACATCACCTATTGGGACACCCAAAGATGCATTTCACATGAAGAAATGCTGTTTAATAATGTGAAAAATCTCCTCTGCTTCACTACCTCCATAATCGTGTGACAGTTTCACATGGCGGATCTTCATAAATCATTGTCATGTTTTGTCATTTGGGAAACCATGTGGAATCTTTCAGACTGGCTAATAGCTGCAGGTTTTATAAACAGAAAATGTACAGAATGTATGATTGCTGCTTCAAGCTTAATGTCTTTAATTCTTTACAAACATGTTGTATATTATTTTGGGCATTTTTTTAAGTGTAGCTCCACTTTTGGAAAATAAAAATGGAGTCAAACTTTGTTGCATAATAGTACCTTTACTGTTTGACAAACCAAATAAGTACATGGGAATAAGTGGAAAGGGGGGGTTGTGCAGCATCTGTGACTACAGGGGGGCCCAGAGGTGTGCAGCGCCCCAACTGCTTACCTTCCCTTTCTCTGATACTCCAGATCAGGTGGTTTTGTGGCTAAACATGGTATTGGGTGTGAAGATCCTGATGGCCACACTTGTTTTATGACCCTTGTAAGATGGTCCCCTAGGCTGTGAGGGTCACTAAGAAGAGGCAAAGGAAGGGGTGTGAACAAGCGGGATTGTCAGCCATAAAATCAAATTTCATTTACTCACTGCTCTGTGTTTATTAAGTAGTCTACATGCAGTCTGCATTGCAAGCATTCCAATGTAATCATAAATGTGTCTGCTGTAATGAATCTTATCTCAGACAGCCTGGCTCTATTCTGGTCCAATACCATGGAGAAGGAAGCTTGCTATCTCCCCTCCCACATTCCTGCCCCTTACTGTTTAACGATCTGCTAGTGTGTGGAAGCACTAGCAGACAGACTAATATCAGATGTTCCCAAAAAGGGAAATGTCTTACAGACAGTGTTAATAAAAGGCAGTACTAACACTGAGTATAGATCAAGAGAGTGGTCAAACAAATCAAGTCGGCAACAGAACAGATAGGCAGAAGTACAGAATTGTTAGGCAAATACAATGTGAGTAATCAGGCAGAGGTCGGCAACAGATCAGATAGATAGATACAGAATCGTTAGGCAGAATCAGAGTAACTGTTCAGGCAGAAGGTCAATAATACAATCACAATAATATACAATGTATCAGCTAGTGTGAAATCCCAGGGGTCCTGCTGGTTCAAAGCACACAAGGATCTGACTAGGGTCTGAAGCCTTCACTGCGAATTGTTAGCTACAACAGACAACGTGAGACTGACAGGCTAAGGCTTAAGAAGCCTGGAATGCCAGAACAGGCACACCCCCATGCCGTCAGCAAATCAGCAGCCAGGGGTGGACCTATGCGTGTCAGCTGACCGGCTGTAAGCTGACATGCCTCCTAAGTGTATAAGAGGTGCGACGCCGACACCGCGTGCGTCCTCCCTGCATCACTCCCTGTACGTCATACGGCTGGAGCCCGACCAACGAGCCGCTGACGTCATCCTCAACAACGCGGCCGGCCGACCCGGAGGTCGCAGGGACGCCGCTAGTGACTGAGACGGAGGTAAGCTCCACAGCCCTGACACACTGATTGGCTGAGGGCGGTTCACTGTGACAGAAGGGAAATACACCTCACCCCTGTGCAGGACCTGCTGAAATACGATCTCTGCTTAGCTCACATGTGTTTACAAAGCAAACTAGATATGACAGTGCAGTTTCTAGGAGAAAAAAAAGAGTAAGGGAGGAAATGACACCAGGATTGGCTTCAGTCAGAGGCAGTAAAAAGGGAAAATGCCTGAAACAGTTTTCTCTTTATTTACTACAAAAAATTCACTGAAATCAACAAGTGGACAGTACAATACATGTGTTATGTAAGTAGAACAAGTATTTATCTACTTATATATGTGTTTGTTTTCTTTCCAGGGATAGTATGGCTGTCCCTGCTGCTTTAAGGGGCTCCATCAAAGCTTTGTTGGGGGCCCCAATGACTTGTAGTTCCGCCCCAACAGGTACTTTGGAGAACTTCTGTTCATTGACAGTTCAAATTGTTGACAGGGCCCATATGCAACAACAAGCAGGACCACTGTGGATGTCTTTCTGGCTCAGAGATGCCGTACTAAATCTGCTCAAATATGTACCTTTGGATTTTCACTACATAATTACAAATTATTTAATAGTATTTTTTTTTAATTATGCAAATACCAAAAACAGATTACAGTGTTGCTATGTAGTCTGTTTATTTAATACAGCCAATTCCAGATTACAAATTCCTTTTGCATTGCCTAATCTTATCTGAACAGAGTGAATTTAATAAACTACACGCTGTAATGAAATATATTGTTTATATGTGGCACACATTGTACAAGATATCAGAAGGCTTATGCTCTGAAAAAAGAGTGGAGTACCTGTAATGTAATCTCCCTGCTGGAAACAAGGAGTAACAAAGAAAACACTGCTAATAATAGAGCTTACAGTACTTGTAGCGATACAATAAAAAACAGAGCAGGAGCGCAATAGCGAACAGCAGCAGCCAAGGTGAGCTCAGGGCCAGTCCTCAAGCCCTAAACAGGAGAATTGGGAGAAGATAATGGAGCACCTGGCGCTTACAATAATGGTACAGATCAATATGATCAAGTTCGTCCGTCCAGAAAAACTGCGCACTGCAAATACTCGTGGACAACAATTCCTGAGAGACAGTTCATATGTGTGACACAGTACCTTTTGGGAGTATGGAAATACCTCCCTATCAGTGTGCAGCGTCCTCCGTATATTGCGTACGATTGTACGGGGTCCGCATGGATAGTGGAGCTGTATGCACGCGGATGGTCGCACGGAGATGCGGAAACCGTCTCCTTCCCCTTCCGCCAGTGGTGATGTCGCCGCTTGCAGTTCAATGTGTTCCAGGACTATGCCCGCTGGTTCCTGGTTATGGGGATGCAGAGGGGACAAACACCATAGTGCAGACTGCGCCCAAAGTTGACAGACCCAAACAAAATTGCACTTACAAACAAATTCTTGTGTTTATTGCATATCTAAAAGTATTCCCAATCCGGATTTCGGCCATATGCCTTCGTCAGGGGATTCCGCCTACTCTGAGCTGTCACTCAGAGTAGGCGGTGACAATCTGGCAGATCTGACAGGTTTTTGACAACTCTATGTTATGGCCACTAATGATCCAATATTTTTCATCCAATCTTACCAAATCTATGTAGTAGAAGAGTAAACTGAGTGAAGATATTGAATGAATACTATAGGCTTTCCCTTATATTACATAGAAATGGTAAGGTTGGATGAAAAAGATTGGATCATTAGTGGCCACCTTTAGTAATTTTTCAGTTCTTTTGTTTTTTTACAAATGCACTTACTGCACTGGAGTTGCTCAGTCCGACTGCCAGAATAGGCCCATATGCAATTCACTTTTTCTCTCAGGTTTTTTCCTAAGGCCTCGTTCAGATCATTCAGCGCAGATGGCTGTGTGATCTGAACGCAACTCGTACGATCGCACGCCATCTGCACTACTAGGCACTGCAGATCCCACTCACTCCAGTGAATGGGATCTGCGCTCTGATTCGCAAAAATGCATTCAGCAGTGCGGTAGCGCATCACACTGCTGTGCATCGCATATGATGGGAACGGTAGAAGAGCTGTCTATGCCCTTCTACCATTCTTGCGTGTCGCACACTATGGGCTTGATTCACTAAACCGTGATAACTCATAGCACGGCCGCGCTAGCATTTTAATTGCGAATTTTCGCCCGTAATTGCGCATGGAAATTCACAATTGTGAGCGAAAATGTGTGCAAAAATGCTAGCGCGGCCGTGCTGTGACTTATCATGGTTTAGTGAATCAAGCCTTATGCGCGCTGCCAAAATACGCACGGCAGCGTGCATAGTCTGAACGAGCCCTAAGTGATATTTTCAAACCTTGTCAATAAAATTACTTTTAAACCACCAACAGGCAAGAAAATACTCAAAATAATTTTGACAGTACCTTTTCATCTACTTTTTAGTATTTTTTAAAATTGTAAAATGTTGAAAATGTATTTTAAACAGAAGATGAAAAATTATCTACTAGGAGAAAACTTAGGAGAAAAGGTGAATTGAGTAAAGGTGCCTCTTCTCCTTTTTATACTCCTTCTGCTCTCTTCTCCTTTTTTCTTCCCACCTTCCCTTACCCGTCTTCCCCCTCCTCCTCTCTCTCCTCTCCTCTGCCTCCTCTCCTCTGCCTCCTCTCCTCCACTCTCCGGCCTTTTCCTCTTCTTTCCTTGCCTCTCTTGCCCACTCCACTCCACCTTACCCCTCAATATTCCACACTTGCCACATGGTATTTCTCTCCTCCTTCACTTGATTTTGCAACGATTGCTGCATTTTCCTGGTGTAAGTTTTCTCTTTCCGTTCTATACTCATGTAGAGCTCCATTATTTTAAACCTCTTTCCACAATATTATTTTCCCTTCTTGTGGAAAGATAAACCTTTCTCGTCTTATCACTTATTAAGATAATGTTTCTGTAATGTAGATGAAATGCCTGAAGTTCATGTTTTGTAAACTCTGTAGAACTTTCAGATTGTAGGGCATTTCATCTAACAAGCCAGGAAAACAAGAGAAGAGACCAATGAGCAGAGATCAAGTGTGGAGAGAGAAATTTATGCTGTGTTTTAGTAACTGACTGAGAGCAAGATTAACTTATTGCTGTAGTACAAGTGGGTGCTATTAAGCTCCTAGCTTTGCCCAGAAAGAAGAGCGCTAGAGTTATGAATAATACATTTATTCAACACATCCCCCCTGAGACCGATGCAATTATAATAGCATAGTCACAGCTCTTCTAGACTGTCCTTTCAAATAACATTTTTTTGGTTTGGCCTGGAACAGCTCTCAGCAGCATGTTTGATGCAAGAAATGCCCTAAAAGCATTGCCCCTTCAGGTGTTTTTTCAAATTCGGGAGCAGATAATAGTCGGATGGGGCCAGGTCAGGTGAGTAGAGAAGATGGTGGACCAATTGGAAACCCAGAAAAATCCCAAAAGGTCCGCACACTCCAGGAATCAAATTCCAGACTTTTTATTCAGCCAAAGTGACACAATTCCATTCCTTACACACCAATGATTCATTTTGGGGCCCCGTGGGGTCCCCTTTGTCATTGACAAAGAGGACCCCATGGGGCCCCCGAAACAAATCGTTGGTGTAAGGAATGGAATTGTCACTTTGGCTGAATAAAAAGTCTGGAATTTGATTCCTGGAGTGTGTGGACCTTTTGGGATTTTTCTGCATGACCTTTACTGGTCCCATCACCTCTCTGGTGGTGTGCGATCCCATATTATTTTGTGCAATTGGAAACCCAGGGTGTTCAATTTGGCATGCACAATGTTGGCTGTGTGCACAGTTGCATCATCTTGCACATAAAAAGGATCCTTTTGGTTAACTTTCCACAGCAATTTTTCTTTACTGCCGCCTTCAGCTGGTCCAGGAGTTTAGCATAATACTGTCCAGTGAGCCCTGAGGTAGGTAGTACACTAACAGGATATTGTCTTTGTTCCAGACAAAGGATACCTTAACTTTTTGGGACGATTTCTGCTTGCAGAACCTCTTCAGCCATGGGGACCCACCGTGATGGCTCCTTAGTTTCAGGATCATACATGTGGAGCCAGATTTAATCCTCAGTCACTAACCTAGCAAAAAAGTTCTGTGCAGTTTCAAAATGGGCCAGTTCAGCTTTGCATGCTTCAACTTGTTCCCTCTTCTGACCACTGTTTAAAAATGTTCACACCCACATTGCTGAAAGCTTGTGCATGTGTAGGGTAGTGATGATAACAAACCAAACACATTGGGCTCGATTCACAAAAGGGTGCTAACTCAGTTAGCATGCCTAAAAGTTTTGGGTGTGCTAACTAGGGTGCTAAACAGTCAGCATGCCTAAAGGTGCCCATACACTCGTCAGATTGGCAGAAGATAGATAAGAAATGCATCTGATGATCTATCTGATGCATTTTTAGAACATTTTTTACCAGGATAGAATTCCAATAGATTTCAGTTTGAAATCTGTTGAAATTCGATCTGATGGCATTTTTTTGCCATCAGATTTCCATTAAGGCCAATGCAAACTGATAAGCAATCTCATCAGATCGACCTAAATTTTCCACCCTGCAAGTTCGATGGAAATCCATCGAAATCGATCGAAATCGGCCGTCGATCGGTCGATTGGCCAACCGATTTGCGATCGATCGATCGATCGCGATCGATCGGTCGGCCAGAAAATCGGCTGAGTGTATGGGCTGCTTAAAGCTTTTATTGATCGCGCGCAAATTTTGGCGACGCTTCAGGCGCACCTGGAGACGTTTTAGTCGCATCCAGTGCGATGTTTTAGTCGTACCCGGTTTTACGTTTTGCGCTCACCACACAGCACTAAACTTTGCGCGTGCTAACTTAGTGCGCGAAACTTTGCGCGTCCTAAAGGGCTTTAGGCGTGCTAAGGGGCTTTTGATGTCCAATATCTGGGCTATCATTTTTACAGCTATTTCTCAATAATCAGCTCATGGATAGCATCACACACGGGTTGCAGTGCTCATTTTCAACAGTGACGTGCCCAGTCTTGATCTTGAAACAAGATATTCATATTTTGACAGTGCTGTAGGAAGGACATTTGTCCACCAGTGTTTGTGACATCTCAGTGTGAATGTCCTATCCGCTGACTTTGCCTGGTGAAATGAAAACTTCATGATGGCCTTTAAATCCAACGATGTGAAACTTACTTTCTTAACCACCTTAGCGGTATGGACGAGCTCAGCTCGTCCATTACCGCCAGAGGGTGCCGCTCAGGCCCTGCTGGGCCGATTTTGATCAAATAAAGAGCAGCACACGCAGCCGGCACTTTGCCAGCCGCGTGTGCTGCCCGATCGCCGCCGCTCTGCGGCGATCCGCCGCGAGCAGCGGCGAAAGAGGGTCCCCCCAGCCGCCTGAGCCCTGCGCAGCCGGAACAAATAGTTCCGGCCAGCGCTAAGGGCTGGATCGGAGGCGGCAGACGTCAGGACGTCGGCTGACGTCCATGACGTCACTCCGCTCGTCGCCATGGCGACGTAGTAAACAAAACACGGAAGGCCGCTCATTGCGGCCTTCCGTGTTACTTTTGGCCGCCGGAGGCGATCAGAAGAACGCCTCCGGAGCGCCATCTAGTGGGCTTTCATGCAGCCAACTTTCAGTTGGCTGCATGAAATAGTTTTTTTTTAATTTAAAAAAAACCCTCATGCAGCTGCCCTGGCGATCTTAATAGAACGCCAGGGTGGTTAAATGTCTTAAGAATCGCAAGGATCTAATATTTGCCCAGTTAAACACTAAGATACTAAGATGTTATATGCCCACACACTCGTTTTTATAATTAATCTGGAAGAGGACAAAGCTGGGAACTTATCAGCATCCTTTGTATCAGTTTAGACATTAAAGTGTACCTGAGACGTGGGGATATAAAATAACTAGCTGGCCGCCCGGCGTTGCTCGGGTATGTAATTGGCTAGTGTTACCTCTGCCCACTTTTTCTAATCCTAACACACAATTACTCAAGGATGACCTAGTTTGTGAGCTTTGCGGTCTTTGGCATCAATAATTAGCATTGAAATGAAATAAATCTAATTGGCTGTGGCTCCACTTCTTTGAAAATCAATAGGTGAATTTTGATTAGCTTTTGTAGGCTCCACCCACTTTTCTGAATATTAATCCCAGTCACCCAGTGACCAACTGTGCAAAGTTTAAGAAACCTGCCATTGACAGAGTAAGAAAAACAAAAGTTTGCTTTCTTAAAACAGAAAGAATTTGCAAAAATTCAGGTTGGAGTGAGCTTAAAATGTCTCCCAGCGCATCACTGTTAAATATATGCAAATTAACCATTGTTACCCTTAAAAGCTAAACACACACCCAGAACTGCTGGAATGCAATGATGTGTCAGCTTGTTAATTTGTACAGAGCCAATAATAATTCAACATGCATACAGACTGTTTTGGATTGTTTGATCCTCATCAGTGCAGGGCATGTATTAATTTGGCTCTATGCAGTAGGGCTTGTAACACCGAGAGGTACAGACTAACCAGCATGCACATGGTGACCCAGAAATCATTGGAGTGTGTAAGGGACTACAATGGTCCTAAAATAGAGTGACCATATTTTTGTGGGTCCAACCTGGGACGGGGAGGGGGGCGTGGGGGGGGGGGGGTGGCGCGCGTGCGCGTCGCGTCGAAAAGTGGGGAGGACTGAGCGCGCAGCGGTGAAGACTGGGGGGGTTGCGTCCGCGCCGTAAAAATGGGCGTGGCCATGACATTGTATGGGCGGAGCTAACGTAATGATGTAACAACGAGGCATAAGAAAGCAGTGTTTACGCCATGATGTGGACAAACGAGACTTTGCATCATGGGTGTGCAGAAACTGTGTGATGCTAATAGTATACCGTAACCACAAAGCAGCAAACATAGCCATCTATGACCATTAAATAATAAATGTAGTAACAGTTACCCCGGACACCAGAAAATAAACACAATAGGCAACATGTCAGCACAAAATAACCGCAATGCGGGCAACATGTCAGTACAAAATAAACGCAATGCGGGCAACATGTCGGTACAAAATAAACGCAATGCGGGCAAACATTTCACCAGAAAAGAAATGCACTGCGGGCAAACATTTCGCTAGAAAAGAAACGCACTGCGGGCAAACATTTCGCTAGAAAAGAAACAATGCGGGCAAACATTTCACCAGAAAAGAAACGCACTGCGGGCAAACATTTCGCTAGAAAAGAAACAATGCGGGCAAACATTTCACCAGAAAAGAAACGCAATGCGGGCAAACATTTCGCTAAAAAAGAAACGCACTGCGGGCAAACATTTCGCTAGAAAAGAAACAATGCGGGCAAACATTTCACCAGAAAAGAAACGCAATGCGGGCAAACATTTCGCTAGAAAAGAAACAATGCGGGCAAACATTTCGCTAGAAAAGAAACAATGCGGGCAAACATTTCGCTAGAAAAGAAACGCAATGCGGGCAAACATTTCGCTAGAAAAGAAACAATGCGGGAAAACATTTCACCAGAAAAGAAACAATGCGGGCAAACATTTCGCTAGAAAAGAAACAATGCGGGCAAACATTTCGCTAGAAAAGAAACGCAATGCGGGCAAACATTTCGCTAGAAAAGAAACAATGCGGGCAAACATTTCACCTGGAAAAGAAAGCATTTACTCACCTGGCAGAAGTGTCCGGCCTCTGGCGCGCTGCTCCGTCCCGGGACCGTCTTGTTCCTCCTGCTCTTCTCTCCCGCGCTGACAGGGCTACGGCAAGATGGCGCCCGAAGCCCTGTATTGGAGACACAAATAGGTCTCCAGTACAGGGCTTCGGCAGCCATCTTGCCGTAGCCCTGCTCGCCTGCCGGTGTCGGAAACAGACACCGGAAGAGGAGGCTGGAGCGGGGCTGCAGGCAATGAACTGGCACGGCGTCTATAGACGCCGCTGCCAGTTCATTGAGGAGAGAGTGGCCAGAGTCCCGAGGCCGGGACGTCCCGCTGCTGAAAGCGGGACGTTTCCCGGGACCTCATTAAGCCTGGGACAGCGGACCCCGAATCCGGGACGTGTCCCGGGCAATCCGGGACGTCTGGTCACTCTACCTAAAAGCCCCCTTACTAAGATGTTAAGAAAAACAAAAGTTTGCTTTCTTTAACCACTTGATGACCCACCCTTTACCCCCCCTTAAGGACCAGCGTGGTTATTAGTGATCTGTGCTGGGTGGGCTCTACAGCCCCCAGCACAGATCAGGGTGCAGGCAGAGAGATCAGATTGCCCCCCTTTTTTCCCCCCTATCGGGATGATGTGCAGGGGGGGTCTGATCTCTTCTGCCTGCGTGTGGCTGGTGGGGGGGGGGCACCTCAAAGCCCCCCTCCGCGGCGAAATTCCCCCCTCCCTCTCCTACCTGTCCCCTCCCCGGTGATCCGGGCTGCACAGGACGCTATCCGTCCTGTGCAGCCAGTGACAGGACGTCCCCTGTCACATGGCGGCGATCCCCGGCCGCTGATTGGCCGGGGATCGCCGATCTGCCTTACGGCGCTGCTGCGCAGCAGCGCCGTACAAATGTAAACAAAGCGGATTATTTCCGCTTGTGTTTACATTTAGCCTGCGAGCCGCCATCGGCGGCCCACAGGCTATTCACGGAGCCCCCGCCGTGATTTGACAGGAAGCAGCCGCTCGCGCGAGCGGCTGCTTCCTGATTACTCAGCCTGCAGCTGGCGACGCAGTACTGCGTCGCTGGTCCTGCAGCTGCCACTTTGCCGACGCACGGTATAAGCGTGCGGTCGGCAAGTGGTTAAACAGAAAGAATTTGCGATAATTCAGGTTGGAGTGAGCTTGAGATGTCTCCCAGGCACCACTGCTGAATATATGCAAATTAACCATTGTACCCTTAGAAGCTAAACACACCTCCAGTGTAACAGTGTAAGAATGGCTGCAGTTTACATTTTCCAGTGCAATTTGTATTTGTCTCTTTTTGGTTATGAGAATAAAAAGTATCCTATACTTTATTCCAGGTAATGTACTATGTGTGTGCCAAATTTCATTCAAATCCGTTCAGCCGTTTTTGCGTGATCGAGTAACAAACATCCAAACATCCAAACATCCGAACTTTCCCATTTATTATATTAGTAGGATTATACATACCTGGGGCTTCCTCCATTTACAACAACAACAACAACAACAAATAACATTTGTAGAGCGCTTTTCTCCCATAGGACTCAAAGCGCATAAGCATGGTTTAGACCATTGTGGTACAGAGGAAGAATTTTATAAGTCCGGAAATGCCAGGCTAAACAGGTGGCTTTTCAGTCTGGATTTGAATAACTCCAGGGATGGTGCTGTCTTTACTGGGTGTGGCAGGGAGTTCCAAAGAGTAGGGGCAGCATGACAGAAGGCTCTATCTCCAGATTTTTTGAGGTGCGCCTCAGGTGAGGTGCGCCTCAGGTGGTACCTCCAGGCTTAAAGGGACACTTAAGTCAAACAAAAAAAATGAGTTTTACTCACCCAGGGCTTCCAATAGCCCCCTGCAGCTGTCCGGTGCCCTCGCCGTCTCCCTCCGATCCTCCTGGCCCCGCCGGCAGCCACTTTCTGTTTCGGTGACAGGAGCTGACAGGCTGGGGACGCGAGTGATTCTTCGCGTTCCCAGACACATTAGCACCCTCTATGCTGCTATATGGTATATGATATATGCTATAGCAGCATAGATGGGGCTATTGTGGCCAGGAACGCAAAGAATCACTCGCGTCCCCAGCCTGTCAGCTCCTGTCACCGAAACAGGAAGGGGCTGCCAGCGGGGCCAGGAGGATCGGAGGGAGATGGTGAGGGCACCGGACAGCTGCAGTGGGCTATTGGAAGCCCCAGGTGAGTAAAACTCATTTTTTTTTGTTTGACTTAAGTGTCCCTTTAACGCTTCCTCCCCATCCTCCTGTGCTGCCTGGATCCTCTGTAATTCGGCCCATAAAAGTCCTTCAGTCTGGGCCAGTCAGAGCTGCCCCCCCCCCCCATTGCGCTTCTGGCAATATGAGAACCATGGGGGCACTTTATGTGCAAATTGCGGAGGATCCAGGCAGCGCAAGAGGATGGTGTGGAAGTGATCAGCCTGGAAGGGGCTGGAGGAATCCCCAGGTGTGTATAATTTTTTTATATTCCACCGTCTTAGGTTCTCTTTAAGTATCAAAATATATTAGTTTTGAGACATAAATATTTCAGCAATGTCACTTATATGAAGCGATACTCGGGCATCTTTTATAATAACTGAAAGTTTTGAACTGTTAAGTTATCAGTCATCTACACCTGAGTACTGTCCCACCCTCTCCTCTGGCTCCTGCCAAATGCAGTAATCAGTAATACACAGAAAGGGCTCTATTCACTTTGCGGTGCTAAGTGTTAGCGCAGCAGTGAAAAGCCCATTAGCGCATGTAAAGTAGCTTTGCGCGCACTAATAGTTGTGCAAAGCTACATCGCGCCGAAAGCATCGCACTGCGCACAAAGTGCGGTGAAAACGTTGAGCTATGCGACGATAATGTCGCCTGCGGTGCGACGAAAACGGGGCATATGGTGCCCCTGAAACGTTGCACCAGTGCGCCCTAAAGGTTGCACCATTGGCCGCACTGGTGCGACGTTAAAGGGGCACCATTTGCCCCGTTTTCAGCGCACTGCATGCGACGTCATCGGCACATCGCATGATGTTTTCAGCGCAGAACGGTACCGCATGCAGTGCGATGTTTTCGGCGCACAAAGTCGTAACTTTTGAGACGTCCAAACTGCCATACCGCCGCTTTGTGTATCGAGCCCACAGTGCCATAGAAATGTATAGATTCCAGATCTGCAATGGGAAATCTAACCTAAAGAACGTGCTAGCTAATGAGATATGATAGGAGTCTGATAGCGGCTGGTGGTGCAAGGTATTTAAAAACAAGAGTGTAAACCCTGAACATTACTATAAAGTCTCATTTCAGTTCTGTCTTTACATACATCTTATCTTGGAATGGAGATAGTACTACAACAGTGCAATATGCACCTCACGCATACAATCATCAAGCAAGAACTGAGGTGAGGTTTTATTGGATTGACCACTAAATAGATTATTATTATTATTATTTCCACCCAATGTTACAAAAAGTTGGATTCCTTAGTTCAGAAGGAATCGGTTCCTACCACACACTGTCCCTTAGATTCCAGCAGGGAATCTATGGGCCATCAATCTACCAATGCTATCGCCTCACTCTCGACTGACCTACATTTTTTGTCTTGTTTGATCTATACTTTGGATCAATTTTTGGTTAGAATCGATCAAAATGTAATCGGTCTGACATTTTGGGGAATGGATACCTAGCAGATCAGTGAGCATTTGGGCACCTTTAAAGGGAAGGTTCAGGGACTGTTGAAAAAAAATAAAAATCCGCATCCACTTACCTGGGGCTTCCTCCAGCCCGTGGCAGGCAGGAGGTGCCCTCGGCGCCGCTCCGCAGGCTCCCGGTGGTCTCCGGTGGCCAACCCGACCTGGCCAGGCCGGCGGCCAGGTCGGGCTTCTTCTGCGTTCCAAAATGCGCCTCACGGCGGCGCGCTGACGTCATCGGACGTCCTCCGGGCTGTACTGCGCAGGCTCATTAGTTCTGAGCTTGCGCAGTAAAGCCCGGAGGACGTCCGATGATGTCAGCGCGCCGCCGTGAGGCGCATTTTGGTACGCAGAAAAAGCCCGACCTGGCCGCCGGCCTGGCTAGGTCGGGTCGGCCACCGGAGACCACCGGCTGGAGGAAGCCCCAGGTAAGTGGATGCGGATTTTTATTTTTTTTCAAGAGTCCCTGAACCTTCCCTTTAAGCTGACCATACACTAGCTGATGTGGCTATCAGATAGTTCCCTCTCAGATCATTATCTGATCAGAAAGGGATCTACCTAGTTTAATCCCTCCACACGCTACACACAGATTTTCAATAGATTTCAGTATCAAGAAGAGTATCATATTTTTTTTATTGTTTTTAATTATTCTATTTTGACATTTTGACACAGGGTAACTGACTGTTACATATTGCGGCTTTTTGCGTCCTACAGATTAGCACCCCGAATATTTTACTTTAGACAGGTGTTGAAAAAATGTTGTCTGCTGTCACTTTAACTGCAATTTTCTGAAAAAGCCAAGCAATTTTGGTGGTTCTAATATGTGTAGGGGCTTTGGTATAAACCATTTAAAGTTGTCCCATTGACTTTAATAGAATTCATGAATTAGCTTTGCTGAATATTCATGGAACCACCTGAAGTTCGAGGAAATTTTCTCGAGACTGCCAGAGGCGTTCTCACTCATCCCTAGCTGCTACAGCGTTTCAGGAACTAAAAGATACCCTGAGGGTTTAGACCTGTATCTATAAAACTGCTCAATGCACAGGCAAGCCTGCATTACTTACAGATCAAACATTTATATATACAGTAGGTCTGGTGTTCTTACAGTGATAAGAAAAAATGTATGACACCAAGAATCAAAATATACAGTATTTTAGCAATAAGAGCTGGGACAAGGTCTTCCAGTACCCAAGGCTGAGACACTAAAGTGCGCCCCTCCATTCCTTCCCACCCCAGCAGTCACACACGGATTGCTAGTAGACTAAGTGGCGCCCCAGGGCCCCCTCTCCCATCCCCCACCCCCCCAACACCTTAATCTCTAGTTATCTGGCTTGCAGTCATTGCCATGTATCCCCTTTTCTTATTTCATTTTGCTTCAAACACAACAGGTAAATGATAGCTGAATGAGTTGTGCTCCCCCTTCTACACTGCGCCTCTGCCTCGGCCTGGCCGTGGCAACAACAGGGGATGCAGAGGTTGTGACCACACTGGTGCCCTGGAATACAGGGGCCCTCCTTTAAGTGCTATATTAGCTCTTCTTTGGCGTTATAGTGGTAATGATCACCACTATCGGTATATGCAAATTTAAATAGTGGTAACCTTTAATAAACTATTCCCCTCCCCTGCTAACATCTCTCTGGCACTGCAGCACTCTTTGGCATGTTTGGTGCTCTATATCAATTGTTATGTGTGTCTGAGACTAAAGGTAAAACTAATACTGGGGCCTATAGCTCCCCAGCTACATCGCTGTACATAAATTTTGGTAAAAAAGTTAAACAAATTTGGGGGATGGGGGGGGGGTTCACCTAAATAAAAAAATGATGATAAAGCAAAGACACAGATGAGTTAATTAACAGAGGTACCCTTAGGAAACTGTAAGCAGTAAAGAAGAGTTACCAGACCAGTATGTCACTAAGATGGTAACATGATTTGAAATTAGAAAGATTTTCCAGTTGTTATTTGTCCCAAGGACCACTTTGTCAGCAGCCAGCCATGCAGGAATGGGGAGAGGAAACACCATCCCTAAACAGCTCGACATGGTGTCTCTCACCAATTAGTGCAACTGGAAATGAGTAGTAATTGGTTGGGCTTCAACTTAGGTTTAGGCACCACCAGGGGGGTCTAGGGGTTAGGGATAGGTACAGGGAGGGTTCTGTGTGAGAGTAGGCTTAGGTATAGTTTAAGTAAAATTTTAGTAATACTTACTAATGTTTTACAACACTTATTACGAACGTAGTTATATTTATATCATCGTTATAAAGAATATTTTCAGATTTTATTATAAGAACAAACCATAAATTAAGGTTATTCACAATAATATATAATTATAACAATTAAACATATATTATCGTTTTTTTAATAAACGTAATTATAAGTTTCACTTTTAAAAACAGGGAAGATTAACGTTTTCACAATTGCCGATTTCATAAACATTATTTAATGATTTATAATTTTGTAAATCATTATTTGTAAACGAAATATAGCACACTATTTTTATAAACGCTATTAATGATTAATTATTAATTAGCGTTTACACCCCGCGCCCTTTTTGTCCGGGCGCCCTTTTTGTCCGGACGCACCCTGCAGAACCCTCTGGTTGAGGAAGACACATGCCACCCATAGAGCTTAGATAGATAGATAGATAGATAGATAGATAGATAGATAGATAGACAGGGGTTGGACAAAATAATGGAAACATCTAACATTTTGGCATCATAATTTTTGAACATGTTTTAAGCAATCAAAACTTGACATATGTTAATTTTTTTGTTGATTATTTTTGTTATTTGATATGTTTAATTAAAATAATTGTTTTTTTTACAGATATTTAAACAAAAGTTGGTTATAATTTATAAAAATGGCAGATCTCTCAGACTTTCAAAGAGGCCAAATTGTTGGTGCTCGTATGGCAGGAGCTACTGTAAAGAAACTGCCGAATGCTTGACATTTCAAGAGGTACTGTCTCAAAAGTAATGACTGCCTTTGAAAGAGAAGGAAAAACATCCTCAGCAAGCACAGTTGTGGCCAAAAGTCGAAGTTGGCTGAGAGAGACCGTCGAACTCTAAATCGAATTGTTAGAAGAAAAGCTTGCAAGACCACGGCTCCTAAAATCACTGCAGAGCTGAATGAACACCTACAGAACCCATTTTCCACAAAAACTGTTCGTCGGGAGCTGCACAAATCTGGATTCCACTGAAGAATTGCAATTAGAAAACCTCTGCTCTCAAAGACAAATGTTTCAAAGCGTTTAGAGTGGTATAGAAACCACCAGAATTGGTCCCAGTGGAAAAATGTGATTTTCTCTGACGAATCATCGTTTACCTTATTTCCAATCTCTGGGCGAGTGTACGTTTGGAGACAGCCGAAAGAAACATTTCATCCAGACTGCCTTCTCCCAACCGTAAAACATGGCAGGGATTCTGTGATGATCTGGGGTGCTATTTCTTGGAAATCCGCCGGGCCAATGATTTGCCTTCATGGAAGAATTAACAGCCGAGACTATTTAGGAATTTTGGGCGACCAAGTTCATCCTATGGTTCAAGAACTGTTTCCGGAGGGGAATGCCATCTTTCAAGATAATGCCCCAATCCATACAGCTAGAATTGTTAAAGAATGGCACGAGGAACATTCTAATGAAGTTGAGCATCTCATCTGGCCACCACAATCCCCAGATCTCAACATTATTGAGTATTTATGGTCGTTATTAGAGATTCAAGTAAGAAGTCGATTTCCGCCGCCATCATCTCTAAAAGAACTGGAGAGTGTTTTAACTGAAGAATGAAAAAAACACTGAAGAATGGGCTAAAATTCCTTTGGAAACAATTCAGAATTTGCATAAATCAATACCTCGGAGAATTGAGGCTGTATTTGCCGCAAAAGGTGGACCTACACCACATTAAAATATATTTTGTTGATTTTCAAGGTGTTTTGTAACGATTGGTGTCAGCTAACAGATTTTCTGATTATTGGTGATCTGCAGTATCACCAATAATACAGATGCTATACCTGATTATGTGGTGATCTGCAAGAATCACCAATAATGCTAGTATAGCCAGATACAAGACTACCAATGTGAGATAGTGTTTGGTGTAACAGTAATTAGGATGAGCGGGTTCACCCGAGGAGCGGGTTGACGCAGACAGTACTGCAGCCGGTGCTCACTATTGGGCAGGTGAGTCAGACCGTGCTGCAGCCGAGAGAGTTGGAAGCACAAACGCAAGTGGAAGATAATACAACCAGAGCTGAAAAACTGATCACCTGTGGAGCAGGTGATTCAGGTAGTACTGCAGCCTAGTAGTGTTTGGTGCACAGCACAAGGAGGAGTAATACAATTAGTACTGCACTAACGATCCCCTGTGGAACAGGTGATACGAACTGTATTGCAGCCTAGGCGTAGTTGATACAGAAGGTACTGCAGCCTAAGTGTAGGCAATACAGACAGTACTGCAGCCTAGGAGTAGATGATACAGACAGTACTGCAGCCTAGGAGTTGGCAATACAGACGGTACTGTAGTCTAGGTGTGGATGATACAGACAGTACTGTAGCCTAGGGGTAGATGATACAGACAGTACTGCAGCCTAGGAGTAGATGATACAGACAGTAATTTCCCTCACCAGTGGCTAGGCCCACTGGTGCAAGTAGCGAGGTCAGACAGGCAGAGTAGGCAACGAGCGGACAGATACAGTACAGAAACGGAAAACTGATTCAGCGTCAATAACAAGCAGGTTCGGCAACGTGAATCAGATGGCTGAGGTACAGAATTGACAAACAGGAGGATAGTCAGAGTAAGCAGAAAGTCATAACAAATAAACAATGCAATTAGTACTTTAAGCTATCAACAGAATCTGGCTAAGTGTGGATTCCCGGCTCCGGACGGTTCTAGCACACTTTGGGATCTGACTAGGGTCTGAGCGCTAACACGATAGCATTTGCAACAGCAGACGAGGAGCTACTGACAGGCCTGTCCTATATATACCCAACCATGCTCCACAGCGCCGCCCCAGTCACTCAGCCAATCCGGACGCTGGCTGGAATCAGCTGACCGCGCGTCAGCTGACTCCCCTCCTAAATGCATAAAGGTCCTGTCGCTCGGCTCGCGCACGCGTAGCCCTTAACCTGTGAGCAATAGAAGGACCAAGCAAAGTCTCAGCATGTAACCGCGCGGCAGAGGCCGCTGGCTGATACGCGGAGATAGCCGCCATGCCGCTTGTCTCTGCGGCGGTATCTCCGCTATCTATTACATGTTTCCATTATTTTGTCCAACCCCTGTAGATAGATAGATAGATAGATAGATAGATAGATAGATAGATAGATAGAACTTAAAATTAGCGTTCAGTTTTTTGGCATCACACCAATGCTGCCTTGCCTAGTGAGGTTTTGTGAGCAAAAAAGTGTCATTTTACCTTGAACTAGTTTCTAATTATTAGCATTACAGTCCCGAGACTTTGGAACTGATTATTTATTTTATGTAGAACGTCGGTGGCAGGGGTGTAAATACACCTGGCAACTGTATATACCAGTAAAATGGCCACAGCCTGACAACATTGCAATGTTTTGGAAACTAGGAAGGGATTATGGAAAATAAAGTTAAAAGCAAAGTTCTCTTGGAAACCCAATATATAAATCAGGAGTTCCACCCCGATCACGGCAGCTGTTGCTCCAGCAGAAATTCTTCCCTGGGTTCCTATCGCCACTGCAGTAAACCTTAAGAGCAAAGACCTAGATGTAGATCCCTGACAAACAATCACTCATATGCTGCAATTAACCTGCTATTAAGGAACTATGCAGCAACAAATACATCAAAGTTGACATTAATGACTGCTCACCACTAGCATAATTCCTCTGCTATGCCAAATACAGCACTCTCCTGCTGTCATTCCCACCTTCCAGATGAAAGAGAACTACAGTAAGTGATGTCAATGCAGAGCAGGGCAAACACAGACTGGAGGAGAGCATCACAAAGTCAGCGAATGGCAGGATTTTAATACTTTAATGGCCACCTGGCAGCTGAGTGTTGATTCTAGGCCAGGAAACTTGTAATAAACATCCACATGATGACACCTCATCCGTGAAACATTTCCAGTTTTCTGATGATCTATCCAACTCTTCCATTTGGGAACACAAGTAGCTAGTCTCGCTCTGTATACAATATCCATCTTGCTTTTCACTGCACACCATAAGACATCTGAAACCTGTCTCTGCAGTTCTTCAGGAAGTAAACTGAGTTAATGGCTAATACAGTGTGTTGTTGGGTCATAACCTAACAGATTAGTCCATCACATATCTTATTAGTTTAGTTTCTTCTCCATCTCCTTCTTTAGCATCTGGACGTTATAGATCTGAACCAACGCTTAAGACTGGCTGGCTTTCCTTCTTCTTCTGACTTTTCTGAATATTGATAGCTTTAGGACCTGCAGACTGACATTGCTTAATAGTATCTGGCTTAAGATCTACACCCATATATTTCTTTATCTGTCTAGAGCAGGCTTTCTTAACCAGAGTTCCCCCGGAACCCCAGGGTTTCTTGGAGTCTTTGTGGGCATGGAATTTTCCCCTCCCATAACAATGGCAGGAAGAGAAGGTTTCAAAGCTACCTCTTTGACTTCTCTGTGTCCTGATTAAGGCTGATTCACAAAGCTTTTCTGTTGAAACATCTAACCTACTTATTAACTCACAATTTATCTCTCCTTAAATTACTTAACTCAGGATTTATCTAACCTTATCTAACTTAACTCACGATCTATCTCTTCTTAACTGACTTAACTCATGGTTTATCTCTCCTTATTTGACTTAATTCTCTGGAGCCCATATGCAATTAACTTTTTCTCCCGAGTTTTCTCCTAGGAGATTGTTTTTTTTATCTTCTCTTTAAAATCATTTTTCAGCACGTTGCAACTGAAAAAAAATACCAACAGGTCGTTGAAAGAGTGTTGTCAAAATTATTCTGAGTATTTTCTTGCTTGTTGGTGGTTTAAAAGCCAGTTTATTGATAAAGTTTGTGCATTACATCTAGGAGAAAACTCAGGAGACAAAGTGAATTGCATATGGGCCCCTGTCTGTTTTTTCCATGAATTATCTCTCAATATTTATTTATCTCATGTGTCTAAATTGGAGATTAGAATAATAAGGAGCACAGTCATAAAAATATATAGAATAGGTAGGGAGTTTAACAATCAGCACCATGAGGGGTAGTGTTTTCGGATGAGCACTATAATTGTGGGGTCTAGCAAGAAACACTAACATGCTCTATTATACTATGATACACTGTAAGAAAGAAACATGGAATGGGGGCTAAACAACAAGGCTGTTACAGTAAACTGCCAGAGCCCCAGACCATACATACATCCTGCAAAATAATTCCCCGACTTCCCCTGCTAATGCAGGGCTTCCTTGAGATCCAAACATTATTTGACAGGTTTCTCTGACAGGGTAAAGAGGTTGAGAAAAGCTGGTCTAGAGCATGTCATTTAGAATTATCTTTCACGTATTGAAAAAACATAAAGGGTGGCAATTTACCAGGTATTTATGCAATTCATGTAGTGTACTTTGTATTCATAGCACTGAAGCAGGTGTTCTGGGCTGGTAACAGCACTGTACTCCTCTTTTCCCTGTGTACTCCTGGTATTGTTAATTTTGCAATATTTATGCAACTTTACTATATTGCTCCTACACTAGATGCACTTTAAAGGAGTACTGTAAGGTACAGCTTCACGGCACGCTGCCTGCTGAGGACCCCTGGCACAGCGACAGACACCTATTGTTTTCCATTGCGTGCTGGTTACTACAGCAACGGACAACAATAGGTGTCTGTCGCTGTGCCAGGGGTCCTCAGCGGGCAGCGGGCCGTGAAGCTGTAGAGATGTAAAGCAGCTGCAGCCTAGCCTACACACATCTCAGTAACGGTACGATTGTGCCGTTACAGTTAGGTTGTTCCTCGCTGAGCGGATGGGGGGGGGGGGAAGTATTAGGAACACATGCTACAGTTACAGATGCCTCCTACATGAGGGTGGATTACACAACATTATACAGCACATACTGTATATGGCGGGGGTCGAGCAGGCACTCGGGGACACTTGGGGGGGGGGGGGGGGCAGATGAAGTGACTCGAGTATAAACCGAGACCCCCACTTTTGGGCCACTTTTTTGGACCCAAAATCTCGGCTTATACTCGAGGGTATACAGTAAGTTAAACTTTTTTTTTTTTTTTTTTTTACCTTTCAGTACTCATTTAACATGTTTACAAAACTATATACTTGGTTGGTCTTCTTGATCTCTTACTATATGTTCTCTCCCTAAGTAATTGTGGATGTTCCATTTTTGTACTTTTTCAAAAAGAAACAAAGAAAGAAAGGAAGGAAATTATACCCTGCATGGCAATTTTACCAGTATTAACTCATCATAGTGAGGGTTGCACTATTTGGGGTTGTTTCACTATAACAAATAGCATGCCTTATCAGAGTCAACATGCCTTATCAGAGTTGACATGCCTTATCAGAGTAGCATAGTGAGCGCTGCAAACTTATGCCTGCAAGGGCTCAGGGCAGGATGAGTGGAGCTCTCGTCATTGACAATTAGCATGCATACATTCGTAGCGCTCGCTATGCTACTCTGATAAGGAACTTTAACTCTGAAAAGGCATGTTAACTCTGATAAGGCACCCCTTTGTGTTATAGGGGCAACATGTGTGTTGTGTACATGGTGAGTGCTCTGCTATCTGCAAAACGTGTGCATGTTACTTGCATAAATAACCATGCACATTGCTGCAGGATCTACCTGTGAAGTTCCCAACACGAGACAAAGGAAGGACATCAGGTGACAGTGATCCATCTTGGTAGATCATCAAAGGACAGGCCAGTGATGTCAGGAATCAGGAACAATTGTTTCATTGGAGGAAAATGTAATGTATGTATGTAGATTTAGTAGGATGAGAGGATCACCATACATGAGAGGCTCACCGTAGTTCATTCTTGGTAAACCTGTCTTATATAGAAGAAACATGGTGCTGGTTGGGGATGTATTCAGGGTGGCACAGTGACATGTTGTGACAGCATCTTCAGAAGAGTTATTTTCATTCAAACTTTCTTACACTTATAGTTAGTGATATATCACCTAGACAAGACAGTTCTACAGTTCTTCTAGGTTTAGCCACTTGGTTTAATTGTTTATATTTTTACACTAGAGTGTCCCTTTTATGTAACAATGATGTGTTTTAATGTGCAATTGTTCTTTGCAGGCCCCACACGTTTCTCACTCTCATGCACGCCTACAGGACTTCTCAAGAGCTTCCCCCACAGTATGGTACTCCCTCCCACCCCCCCTCAGATTTGCTCCTTCCTTCAACACCTTCAAGCAAGCCCTTAAAACACATTTCTTTAAAATGGCTTACCCCCCATCTACCACACTTTAACTCTCTCAGCTGAGCGCCTTATCCACAGCCCTTCCTTATGTGTCTCTCCCCCAGCCTTTAGATTGCAAGCCTTTGGCAGGCCACCCTCCCCCCCAGTGTATCTTTCTTGATCTTGCAACCTCGGCTATGTCATCCTTCTCATGGGCTAACTCTAAAAATCACATGATCATGTATCTTATACCCTGTTTGCATGGACAACCTTGTGCTATATTGCATAACTGCTACCTCTCTGTCTGTCACCCCTTTTTTATATTGTATGCATCCCTATTTTTTTGTCCAGCGCTGTGTAATATGTTGGTGTTTTATAAATACAATAAATAATAATAAAAAAGAACCAAAACTTGTCTAAATATAGATTGCCATGCATATTCTTACTTTGTTTAAAATAATGTTTTGCTGAATAACTCAAATATTCAGCCAGCAGAACGTTAGGTTTCAAAACTTCATGACTGTATTGGAATTTTGTATGCTACCTGCAAGCTCAGAGACTTAATTGAACTATGCTAAATGTAATATTGCCTTCTTAAAACAAAAAGTGTTTGTGATAATTCAGCTGTAAGTGAGCAACCGCCGTTTCCCAAGATGCATCACTCACAAATATGCAAGTCATCTCATTATGTCCTTGAAAGCAAGGCTGCACTGCACATCCAGAACCGCTTGTGTATAGTGAGCCTGTAGCTAATACATTTTACAGAGCCACACCAATCCAACATACATACAGCTTGTTCCAGACATTTTAGTCCTTAATTGAACTACCTCTCCCTTCATGTATTGGTCACATGAGTCATCAATGAGAAAAACAGTCAGTGTTTAACAAATACTGAACCAATAACATAATTCTCTCTCTACATCCTCAGACTGATAAGATAACAGAACTTTGTATTTAACAACTCTATAAACAGAGGCCAGCAGGACACTAATGCTTAACATACACGGTTAGATTGTTCCTTATCAATCGAGCCGCTGATGGCTCGATTAGTCGATTGATAATATCCGACAAGTCCGATGACCCGCCGGATAGATTCCCCGCTCGGGGACGAGCCGGGATCGATCCGCGCGCCCGCATGGACGAGCGGTGACGCGCTGGCATCGAGCCGCTGGCTCGATACTGGCGCAAAAACTAACCGTGTATGCCCAGCATTAATTAAAGTTGTGCTGAAATCCTTGCAGTATGCTAAAGACACCAGGAAACGTTCGGTAACAACTGGAATTTTTTTCTTAAAATAAAACCTAAAGTAAAAATGAACTTATGTAATGAATAATTGTATTTATAGACCTATTCCTACATAAAACCTCTTGGAGTTCTGTGTTCCTATTTTGGCATTAAAAAACTCAGTTTGAAATCTGGGCCATGTTTAACATCCCACCTACATTCCTAAACAAAAATAGCTCAGAAAAACATTTTGGGTATAAAATGAATTGCAGTTGCCCCCGGGACCATACGCAATACACACTCAGTCCTGATGATGCAGAGACAGCGAAACCAGTCAGTTCTCAGAATGGGCAATCTATTTATATGCCTATGTTGTGTTCTGGGTCCCATCTAATCTAGGACCCACTATGTGTGAGTACTAATTACTAATAAAGCATCTCAAATTCATTCTACACTTTTCATCTGCACGTAAAGTGCTGATATTCTGGTCCCACACAGAGAAATGGTGACCTATTTAACTATTTGCACAACCACACAGTGGTTTTATGGTATCTAATTAGTTTTCAGGAGAGCTGCACTGACTGCTCCAAATACACAGATACAACACTGATTTAAAGAGAATCTGTACTCTGAAATTCTTACAATAAAAAGCATACCATTCTATTCATTATGTGCTCCTGGTCCCCTCTGTGCTGTTTCTGCCATTCTCTGCTGCAAACCTGGCTTGTAATTGCCAGTTTTAGGCAGTGTTTACAAACAAACTAACCAGCTTCTAATAGGCTCAGCTAAGCAGAGTGTGTTAGTCACACAGAGCCTGCAGGGGGTGTGTACAGCTTCTAGCTAATCACAAGCAGCCCTGCACATTCCAGTCTGACTGCCTCAGCCTGACTGTGCCGACTATAGAGAGAAGATTAGATCATATAACAGAGATAACACAGCTACTGTGCAATTAGGAAAAGCTGCAGTAAGCCAGACCACATTAGAAAAGGCATAGGAACTTATAGCATAGAAGAAATAAAGATAAACAATTTGTTACAGAGTCTCTTTAATAACCCTTACAAGGAAAATAAAAGTAAATAATAAGAGAACATAGAGAAGTTCTTAAGGCCTTATGTGATTTTCCAGACGATTTTTCAGATGACTGGCAATTGTGGTGCAGCGGGAGATCGCTTTCACGATCTCGCGACATGGGTACAGGTCTGTGATCATGCGAATGACGTTTAGCCACACGCGGCGATAACAACCGTCACAGTGGATCGGATCCCCGACGACTCCGTGCAAAGTGCCGCAATCGCTTGACTTCCTGTTTGCGCCCGTCGTGTGTCATTGAGTATACTTGCCGGCCAGTAGATGGATTATGGAACACTTGTCATCAGGGGGATGTTGCTGGATCCCTCTTCCTCCACCCGGTGGTATTTAGCATAAGTAGGATAGATACTATCTGTTCACCCGCTTATCTTGGCATGCCACGTGTCAGTTCGGGGACTCTTTATATTTGTTTTGTTACTTGCATTTTTTGACATTTCTTTAATCCACTCAGTTGAGCACAACTTTCTCCTTTTTCTCCAGTTTGAATTGTTACTTGTCAGAAGTTAATGTGACATAAGCTAGCGTAAGAAGACTGATGCTGAAGTGGTGGATCCACCCTGCAGGAAGTCTACACCCATCACTTAGCTATTTCTAGTGGAAACAATAACAAAACACCCGTGTCTCTGCTTAAATAAAGTCATTACAAAAATTGGCATTCTAGCTTCCAAAAAACTGATTTATAATCCCAGTGTCTGTGTATGATTCAGTTAGCTGATGGTTGTTTATGGAAGGCTCAGCTTTGCCACTATGGATACAGACACAATAGTGACAGACAAGATCATAGAAGGCTGGTGAATTGCTGACATGCTGACATTTATCCAAACTTCTAACATGCCTGAATTCAACATTCGGAATTACTTGGAACAGAATTGTGGGTTTCCAGATTCGAATGTAATATGCAAATGCTGTGCTTCATCGGATTGCTGTTATAAATTAACTTATGTTACATACACACTTGAAAGATAAATGAAAGATATCAGACCAATTTTACCCCCTCCCATGTAGTATGAGAGCCGTACTCTACACAGTCTATTCTATGGAGCTGAACTCCCCATCAGACAGAAATCTTTGCAAGATGCTGCACACAAAGATGCTATACACAAAGATGCTGCACACATTCAAAAGAATATTATCTGCTAAAGATCTGTTCCTGCAAAAGATCCATTTCTTCAAAATGCATTCATAGTCTATGATAGCTGCAGATCCTCATACACACCTTGTTTAGACATTCATCCGGTGTTAGAGCCGGAGTGAAAAGCCACATAGGCCCATATGCAATTCACTTTTTCACCTGAGTTTTCTCCTAGGAGATAATTTTAAACTTGTCAATAAAATACCATTTAACCCACCAGAAAGCAAGAAAATGCTCAAAATAATTTTGATAGTACTTTTTCGCCAACGTTTTGGTACTTTTTCAGTTGCAAATTGCTGAAAATGTATTTTAAATAGAAGATGAAAAATTATCACCTAGGAGAAAACTCGGGAGAAAAAGTGAATTGCATATGGGCCATAGTGTGCCTTATTAGAGTTAAGGGACCTTATCAGAGTTAAGGGGCCTTATCGGTGCCTTATCAAAGTTAAGGGGCCTTATCAGAGTTAAGGGGCCTTATCAGAGTAGCATAGCGAGCACTACGTACTTATGCCTGCTAACTGGCAATGATGAGAGCTCCACTGGTCCTACCCTGAGCCCCTGCGGGTCCAGTCACATTAAAGGACATTATCCCCACACTTTGATTGGCCCAATAGGCTGCCTGTCACTTGGCATGCACAAACAACCTCAAGAATCAGAATTCCCACTCTAAAGTCATAATTGACAAAATCAAAATTAATCACTGCTTCAGAAACTCTTTATTGTATCAAATGTGCATGTTTAAAAACAATGTTAAAAACAAGGCATGGTCGCCTGACATCCATAAGTCTGTATACAGACTAATAATAAATAGGCAAGGCTCTACAGTGGAGCAATCGTCATTGCCATTTAGCAGGCATAAGTTCGTAGCGCTCACTATGCTACTCTGATAAGGCCCCTTAACTCTGATAAGGCAGCGATAAGGCCCCTTAACTCTGATAAGGCCCCTTATCTCTCATAAGGCCCCTTATCTCTGATGAGGCACGCTATTTGTCTTAGTGAATCAAGCCCTTATGCTGGGTTTACACGATACGTTTTGTTGTAAGATTCGTTTCGATAGATGCCTTCGATGATAAAATTCCGACATGTCCGACGTTTCTGTTCGATTCGTTTCTTATAGAAGTCAATGGAAAAAAGATAAGAAAAACGAGTGGAAGATAAGAGAATCAAGTAGAAAATTGGCTAATAAATCGCGCGCCGAATCTAATGCAAAAAATGTATCGTGTAAACCCAGCATCAGTGAATCAAGGCCTTAGTGCCCTGGTTTGAGCCCACAAACTGTTAAGGCTCACTAACCGGCTTAGCGCCGGTTAGTGAATCAAGCTCAATGGACTCTATATCTTTAACGCAGTGTCTACTGCACATCATCAATAACAAATCTCTGCTAGGAAATGGTCCTACTTTCAATGAAGGAAATCCAAGGCAGAGGCACCACTTGCTTTAAACTTGCATTTATTGGCATTCAGCAATCTACATGTTGTGGGGTTAGCCCCTTCCTCGGGTATACAAAGAGAAAAAGACAAGCAGTGCTCCTATAAGACTCCAGTTATCTGCCCTAAATAGTTGGTCACATGATGACCACAGTCTATATTAGCCGCTTCATCTCCTGTAAAACAAACTGTTCGAGGCACCCAAAAAGGGCTGGGCCTGAGGCGAGAGAGGCTCCAACCTCGAGATTAAGGTATTGGGGGCCCTGGGGCACCTCTTAGTCTAATAGCAATCAGTGTGGGACAACTGGGGTGAGAGGAATGGAGGGGCGCATTTTGGTGTCTCAACCTTGGGTGCTGGAGGACCTTGTCCCAGCTCTGCGCCAAAGGTATATTCTAATATCTAAATCAGGGGTAGGAAACCTATGGCTCGGGAGCCAAATGTCACTCTTTTGATGGCTGCATCTGGCTTGTATACAAATCAGTAGAGGTTGATTCACTAAGCTGCGCCGCTCAAGCAGCTCAGCTTAGTGTGGCAGCGCGAGTAAAATTTTCAAAGTAGGCATGCTACTGCTGTAACGTGCACTGCTAACTTACTCACGCTCCCCCCAAACCTAACGGCCACTCCAATTGTACTTGTATTTAGTTTGAAACATATTGTATGGCTCTCACAGAATTACATCTTAAAATATGTGGTGTTCATGGCTCTCTCAGCCAAAAAGGTTCCTGACCCCTGCTCTAAATGGTACTGTATAGGAGTAGATAATTCTTACCTCCATAAAGAACAAACCACATAGGTAAATATAATGGTTTAATGATGCACAACAAGACAACACGTTTCGCGGGTGCTAGCCCGCCTCCTCAGGCCAACAAGTGCCTAAGTTTGCAGCAGTCATGGGTGTGGGTGCCTCCAGGGGCGTAGCAATAGGGGTTGCAGAGGTAGCGACCGCATCGGGGCCCTTGGGCCAGAGGGGCCCCGAAGGGCCCTCCCTCAACTACAGTATTAGCTCTCTATTGGTCCTGTGCTCATAATAATAACTTCAAAAGATACTTTGAATAGTGGTAATCCTTAACAAACTGTTTCCCATCCCCTTCCTGCCCCTCTAAAACTGTAGCTGCTCTTGGCAGGTTTTGGTGCGCCGTATCAATTGTTACGTATAGAGTGCTTGGGGGGGGCCCATTGTAAAACTTGCATCGGGGCCCACAGCTCCTTAGCTACGCCACTGGGTGCCTCTCTCTAGACTGCTATGCCCACACCCATAACTGCTGCAAACTTAGGCACTTGTTTCTCTGATTAATTCAATATTTCCATGTCTTGTGATTGGCCTAAAATTTCCAGTCTCAGTAATGCAATATTCAGCAGAATTTCGCTTTCCGCACTTTGATTTCCACCAAGGAAATCTGATTTCTGATTGGATACTAAGACATCGGAATTCCAGAAATTCGGGATTATCCCTACGTAGCATATTTTAAAAGGGAATTAACAAGCATAAAAAGATTTTATCTCCAGACCACCAGAAATATAAATGGCAAATAACATCAGTATAATGTAAAACAAAATATAAGTTATGTAACATGTAACCACATATGCTAAGAAGAACCAAAATCTAACATAAAGGCTATTTATCTAGGTGCAGTGCAGGGGCGTAGCAATAGCCCCTGCAAGGGATGCAGGCGCAGGGGGGCCCAAGCCTGGTAGGGGCCGTTTTTAGCAGCAAGGGCCATTTTTAGCAGCAAGAGGGGGCGTGGCGCAGAAGAGAGGGCAGAGGGCAAACAGCAGTGTTGTGGGGGCCCCATCCAAAGTTTTGCAGGGGGGCCCAGTGATTTCTTGTTACGCCCCTGGTACAGTGTATACAGTGTATAGATCAGGGCTGGGCAAACTACAGCCCATGGGTTGGATTCCCGTCCTTTCATCCTCTCCCTCCCAACTTCCATTCAAAATTGCGTGCAGCAGGCAACAATACAAGGAACTAACCCAAACGCTTGCTTCAGTCGCAATCTCCATCTACTACCAGCATGTCCGATGACGCAGCTGTAGCCACGGAGATCACCCCTGGAACAATCGATTGGGTGGCGGGAAACCTATCCCAGTCGCGCGCTTGCAACTCTGCATGGAGGAGGGGACAGAGGGAGGGAAGGGAGAAGAACAGACGTTTGCAGACTGTATTCTAGAGGAATGCTGCTCACAGCCTCATAAGTTTGCCCACGCCTGGTATAGATAATGTAGACAGACACACACATTGTTATAGAACGACACTGTATTATATAAGCCCAACATAGATTCCATAATTCTTTTCCTGTTGATGCGTTTGACGATTGTAAAAAGAAAAAAATTGAATCTGTTCTGCCCTATTTTACACGGCAATTAGTTTGGGCAGAGCTAAGATACAGGGTGGGGCAGTCACACGAAAGCAAATTAAGAGAACAATAATATGTTTTACATATGTTCATCACATGTTATATTCAGCAGTAAAACGTATAAATATGTACATATTTAACTCAGGCATCAGTGACATGTCAGAGGCCTAAATCTACTTCCTGACCTGATAGACCAGTGTTAATGAATGAAATGCAAATTAGTAAACTGAATACAAACCCATAAAATGCAGAACAATTAGAGTAGTCATAATTAGCCATAAATAGAAGTATTAAAAAAAACCCAATTTGGGTGTAGTCATAAACAAGAATTACTCCACCCTGGTGTGATTTCATCGATTCACTGAACAGATCACATTCCTCTCGTCTAATGGACTGCGGAGGTTGGGATAATAATATTAGCATGAGAATTACTTAATGAATTAGCTAATAGCCATCTTAAGACCGTACGAACACTAGCAATAGTTACAGACTGACCAACTTTCCTTAAAATAAATCTGAAACATTAGTACATTGGGAATTTACGTGTTAAAGGAAAGTAAGTATGAAGACCTAATTGAAGTTTGTCTATTTAGGTGCATTATCAGTAACTATTATAAAAAATAAGCATGTTACTTTATAATACTTTATAATAATAAAAAAGATGTGAAATCCCTACTGCACCAAATCACAGGTGCTGATCTCGTCCTCATCTCCGCCTGGCAGGCTGGGCCCTCCCCTTTCCTAGCAAGTAATAGGTAATACACTATGGCGAAAAATTGTCAAATTTAATATATGTGCAAACCTAAACAAATAAGAAGTACGTTTTTTTCCAGAGTAAAATGAGCCATAAATGACTTTTCTCCTATGTTGCTGTCACTTACAGTAGGTAGTAGAAATCTGACAGAAGTGACAGGTTTTGGACTAGTCCATCTATTCATAGGGGATTCTCAGCAAGGCTTTTATTCTTTATAAAGATATTCCCTGAAAAGGATTTAAACAACGATGCTGGCCAGCTTCCCTGCTCACTACACAGTTTTTTGGCAGTTGGACAGAGCAACTGCCATTCACTGAGTGACCATTCACACTAGAGCGTTTTGCCACGATTTTGGCAAAAAGCTCAAATGCTAGCGCTTTTTAAAAGCTCTAGTGTAAAGAAACCCTATGTGCTTGTTCTTACTTGGGTGACTTGCGGTAATCGCCACAAATTGACCAAAATAGTGAAATACAAACGCGTCGCCTGCACCATTTTTCAGGTGATTTCCCGGCGATCACGTTTCATTGCTATAGAAGCGCTAAACCTTGATCGCAGTGTTCTGCGATTCTGCAATGTTCAGTGATTTTTCCGCTTGAAATCGTGGAAAAATCACTCCTGCAAAATGCCGGCAAAACTCGCTGATGTTTTGCAAACGCAAGTGTGAATGGGCCCTAAGTGCTTTTGAAAATAAATAAATCCCTGAGAATCCCCTATGAAGAGATGAACTAGTCCAAAACCTGTCACTTCTGTCAGATTTCTACTACCTACTGTAAGTGACAGCAACATAGGAGAAAATAAATTTATGGCTCTTTTTACTCTGGAAAAAACGTACTTCTTATTTGTTTATGTTTGCACATACCGGTATTTTAAATTTTACAATTTTTTGCCATAGTGCCCCTTTAAGGCCTGTGCCCACAATGCGTTTTTCTTTTTTTGCAGCAATGTTTCCTGCGACTGGTTACTGTTTCATGATGAACGATGGGTTTTCGCCATATTGTGTACGATTGTGTAACATTGCTTAACTAAAGTCAGTTAAACGATGTTTAGCGATGTGCGGTAATGATCATGACCATCATAATGGATCTCCCTAATTCCCAATTACAGCAGTCATTTGAACTAGTCTCCTTTACTCCTGTCGCTTGTTTCTGTGGTATGCGATTGCAGAAGATCTGCTCGTTCATTGTATCGCCATCGCCGCAGATCCCTGATCCATCTTTAGGTGAGTACTTAGCTTTAGTGGTGAATTACAGTGATGCAGACCCCATGGCAGGAGAATGGCTCCTACTGCTTTACTCATTGTGGCTGCTAAAAATGTGTGTGCTGGGGAGGAAATGAGCAAGTCACTATGGGCCATATGCATGTCACCTGAGTTTTCACCTAAGTGATATTTTCAAACTTGTCAATAAAATGCCTTTTAAACAAATACTCAAAATAGTTTTGATAGTACTTTTTTACCTACTTGTTGGTACTTTTTCCATTGCAAAGTGCTAAAAAATTACTATAAATTGAAGATGAAAAATTATCTAGGAGAAAACTCAGGTGAAAAAGTGAATTGCATATGGGCCTATATATCTGTAGGGGAAAAAAATAACATATACATGAATGATATTTGTAAAAGGATAACACACAACGGCCTCCATTCACAATGTGTTACTGCATCTGGTAATGTAGAAAGCAGCTGATTTTACTGAACTGTTAGTAATGCATCAATTCACTAAGGTTGTTACCAAATGGAAAAGGCAAATTACCGACCAGTGAGGTAACTTACTGATTTGTTTGGTAAACACCTCAATTATTGACAATTCCCAAAGTTTCACGAATTCGGTAAAACTAAAAAATGTCGGTATTTAACCCCCTTGGCGGTAACCCCGAACGTAGTTCGGGGTAAGCCGCCGAAGGGTGCCGCTCAGGCCCTGCTGGGCCAATTTGTTTAATTTTTTTTTTGCTGGATGCAGCACGCCCCCCCCCCCCCCCCCCATGGCGACGGGGGAAGCCCTCCAGGAAATCCCGTTCTTTGAACGGGATTTCCTGATCGGAGATCGCCGAAGGCGATCGAAGAGGGCAGGGCGACATGATATAGGAAACATTTTTTTTTTAAAAACTGCTGCGCTCCCTCCTGGCGGATTTTTTTATACCGCCAGGAGGGTTGAAGGGAACCTAAACTAAGAGTGATATGGATGTTTCCTTTTAAACAATACCAGTTGCTTGTCAGTCCTGCTGATCTATTAGGCTGCAGTAGTGGCAGAATCACACACCTGAAACAAGCATGCAGCTAATCCTGTCTGACTTCAGTCAGAGCACCTGATCTGCATGCTTGTTCAGGGGCTGTGGCTGAAAGTATTAGAGACACAGGATCAGCAGGAGAGTCGGGCAACTGGTATTATTTTAAAAGGAAAAATCCATATCCTTCTCAGTTTAGGTTCCCTTTAAGACCAGCCGGGAGCTGCCGCCTGCCGGTAAATGACAATCAGCATGCAGTAAAACGTGCAGGCAAAGCCCCCTCTTGGCCAAAGGTGACACATAAGTATGGGATTCTCCTGATTTCATGCACAGGTGGAAACCAGTGCTGTAGTTGTCCTAGTACCCCTCTCTCCCCATTCTGCCCCTGGTCCCTTCTGTCACCTGCACCTATAGGGATTGATTCACAAAAGAGTACTAACTGATACCACGGACATGCTATGCAGTTAACATGCGAAGTGCACTTTTGAACGCGCAAAGTTTTACGCACGAGCGATAACTAACGTTTGTGCGAAATAATGTGGACATCTGTGCGCGATCGGGCGCACAATCAAAAGTCGACATTACCACGTGCAAATGTTAGTTATCACGCCGGCGTAAGACTTTAAGGGCTTGATTCACAAAGCGGTGCTAACTGTTAGCACGCCTGTGAAAACCCCCTTAGCACGTCTAAATGAGCTTTTCGCGTGTAAAACTTTATGCGCGTAAAACTTTACGCGCGCACTGCACAGAGCGCAGGGCAGTGCCCATTAAAGCCTATGGGACTTAGCACGCGCATAGGACTTTGCGCGCGCAAAACTTTGCGCACAAAACTTTGTGCGCGATCTGATTGAGAAATCTGGTGCTAACCTACTTAGCACCCTGGTTAGCACGTCTAAAGACTTAAGACGTGCTAAGTAGGTTAGCACCGCTTTGTGAATTAAGCCCCATGTGCGCAAAAGTGCACGCGCGGCACTTAACTGCGTGTTAACTGCATAGCACGCCCGTGCTATCAGTTAGCATTCTTTTGTGAATCAACCCTATGGTCTGTCCTCCAGTAGGCTCCCAGTGCACACCCAGACGTCTAGGCTGTGGCTACTCAGTAGACTTAACATCATCCCGAAACCGACCACAACAGGCACACACCTGCTTTTGGTCACAGTCCCCCTGCCAGGCTGCTCTGCAGATACAGCCCGCCTCTTGTCTCAATCCAAGCAGCAGAACGGAGAGGAAATGACACTGATGTATCAGGCAGGGGTAAGGAGTAGGACACGGACCAAAGGGAATCCAAGTGACGTACTTCCTGCAGCAGGGAGTACGTCACTGAAAGGGGGGGATGGAGGGGAAGGGGGCAGGGCTATGCATATGACCCTGTTGGCGCACTCTGCCGCAGGGTTATATAAATATATGTTTTTGTGTTGGAGCATGGCATTGCACCGCAATGCAAAAACCTAGTGTAAAACTGCCCTAAACAAAACTAGAGACTCATTCTAGTGATTAGAGATGGCCGAACGGTTCGCTGGCAAACGATTCCCAGCGAACTTCCGGGGTTTGCGATCACGAAGAACTGCAAACTTTTCCGGAAGTTCGGTTCGCCCCCCTAGTGCATCATGAGAGTCAACGTTGACCCTCTACATCACAGTCAGCAAGCACATTGTAGCCAATCAGGCTACACTCCCTCCTGGAGCCCCTTTCCCCTCTTATAAAAGGCAGGCAGCGTCAGGCATTGGACTCACTCATGTGCCTGCATTAATTAGAGAAGGGAAAGCTGCTGCAGATTCTCATAGGGAAAGCTTAGTTAGGCTCTTGTAGGCTTCTTAGCTTGCTCCTGGCTGATTGTTATTGCTAAAAAAGCACCTCTTTGTGTGTGTGTGTGTCCCACTGACACTTGTGTTGCATAGACAGCCTTGGTAATTACTACTACTACTGTGTGTGCCACTGCCAGGCTCAGCACATTCAGTGACTACCTGTGTGTGTGCCAGGTGCACATTGTAATACCCATCACTGCATATACCTAATACCTGTTTTTCACTTCAGTGCATCCACCTACCTACGTGAGTGCGCGCAGTGTGATAGACCACTCCGTCTATACCTGTTAATTGCACCAGTGTGACTGCACATTGTATTACTCAAGTTAGTGCATACCTTTCACTTCATTCCCCCCCCCCCCCCCCCCGATATGGACAAAACAGGTAGAGGCAGAGGTAGAGGCAGACCCAGAGGAAGGCCACCCTGCAGGTCTGTGCGAGGTCGTGCTGATGTGATTTTGTGTGGCCCTGGACCAAAGTACAGTGCTCAGAGGAAGGCATGTCCCATCAACTCCCAAGATTGTCAGGACGTGGTTGACTATTTAACACAGAACACCTCATCTTCTGCAGCCACCAGCGCTACTACTAGCACCACATCCATTCCATTTGACAGTTCGCGGGAGTTATTTCATGGGGAAATCGCTGATTCACAGCAATTATTGTTACAACCAGATGAAGTCGCTAAGCAAGTTACACCACCACCTCATATGTCTGAGTTAGGCGACACTATGGACGTAACATATGCGGAGGAGGATGATGAAGTACCTGCTGTTGGTGCAGTTTTGGAGGTGTCTGAGGCAAACGAAGCTGGGCAGGATGATTATGATGATGACGATGATACGGATCCCACGTATGTTCCCAATAGAGGAGCTGAACAGGGGGACAGTTCAGGGGGGGAGTCAGAGAGGAGTAGGAGGAGATGAGTTCCTGAAAGAAGCAGGGGGGGGGGGGGTCATCATCAGAAACAGCTGGTGCCAGTGCCCAGCACCATGTATAGCCACCTATGTACAGCCAGCCAACATGCCCTTCAACATCAGCTGCTGATGCCACCATAGTGCCATCACCCCAGGGGGGCTCAGCGGTTTGGACATTTTTTAATGTGTCTGCCTCAGATCGGAGCAATGCCATCTGTTCTCTCTGCCTTTTAAAATTGAGCCGTAGAAAGGCCAACACCCACGTAGGGACAAGTGCCTTACGAAGGCACATGGAGAAAAGGCACAAACTGCAATGGGAAGAGCACCTGAGCAAAAGCAGCACACAAAAAAAAGCCACCCTCCTTTTACTCTTCCTCCGTCAGGTGCAGAATCTTCAGCAGCTTTCTCCCTTGCACCTTCACAGCCACCCTCCTCCACTCTGCCTCTGACCTTGAGCGGTTCCTGCTCCTCTGCCCACAGCAGCCAGGTGTCTGTGAAGGAAATCTTTGAGCGGAAGAAGCCAATTTCTGCCAGTCACCCCCTTGCCTGGCGTCTGACAGCTGGCTTGGCAGAACTGTTAGCTCGCCAGTTGTTACCATACCAGCTTCAGTTGGTGGACTCTGAGGCCTTCCGTAAATTTGTGGCCATTGGGACACCGCAGTGTAAGTAGCAGTGCTCAACATTCCTGCGGTATTGTTCATGGCTGGGGGGAGGAGGAGGACTTACCTGATGTCACTGAGGAAGAGCAAGAAGAGATGGATAGTACGTCTGGATCCAACTTTATGCAGATGGCGTCTTTCATGCTGTTCAGCCTGTTGAGGGACCCCCTTATAAAAAAAACTCAAGGGGAATGAACTGTACTGGGTGGCCACGCTACTAGACCCTCGGTTTATGTACAAAGTGGCGGACATGTTATAAACTCACCTGAAGGCAGAAAGGATGCAGCACATGCAGCACAAGCTGGCAACTATGCTTTACAATGCGTTTAAGGGTGATGTCACAGCACAACGCAATAAAGGTACCACTGCCAGTAATCCTCCTCCCATGTCCACACAGGCAAGGACAGGACGCTCCAGCGATCTCATGGTGATGTCGGACATGCGGACATTCTTTAGTCCAACGCCTCACCTTAGCGTTTCCAGATCCACCCTCCACCAATGCCTCGACCGGCAGGTAGCAAAATACCTGGCCTTAAGTGTGGATGTAGACACTGTAAGCAGCGATGAACCCTTGGACTACTGGGTGCGCAGGCTTGACCTGTGGCCAGAGCTGTCCCAATTTGCCATCCAACTTCTGTCTTGCCCTGCCTCAAGCGTCCTATCAGAAAGGACGTTCACCTTCAGTCACTGACTGAGAAGAGAAGTCGCCTAAGTCACAAAACTGTTCAGTACCTAACCTTTATCAAAATGAATGAGGCATGGATCCCGGAGGGCTACTGCCCGCCCCAAGACTAAGTCAGTCCCCACACACAGCATCTCTGCCTGCACGCCGTGTGACTGGCTGCCTGCCCCAAGACTAAGTCCCTCCCCACACAGCACCTCTGCCCGTAGGCCACTTGACTGCCTTCTATGCCACCACCAAGAGGGTCCAGGACTCCAGGTGGATTCCTAAATTTTTAAGGCCGCTGCTAGCAGCGGGCGCTATACTAATTTTTCTGGTGCGTGTACATGCCTGCCTAATTTTTCTGGCTGCACTGCAGCTGCAACAACAAAACAATTCCTCTTTGTGATAATTACCTTGCCACGGTGAAGGGGCTTGCGTATCACAATGAAGCAATGACCGCCGGCTATATGAGTGTCGTGATAATAAGGTCGTTGGTTCATTGTGGACAGACCAAATTTGATCAGCTGGACAGTCACTATCATTGAGCTGCCACAGCCCGGCGACCATATGGGCTTGAAAACCGCAACGGCCTGCACTCTCGCCATGGTGCGCACCAGTCCAGCATGGCCGTCACTACACAAACAGCTGTTTGCGGTGCATTACACAGTGAGTTTGGTGTGTCAGTGTGAAGCAGTACTCTAATTACACTCCCTGAAGATGTTTTAAATCACTTTAGGCCTGCAATTTAGCATTCAATGTGATTTCTGCCCTTAAAACGCTGCTTTGCGTCAAATCCAGATTTTTCACCGGGACTTTGGGCATGTATGCCACTCCGCCATGCCCCCCTCCAGGTGTTAGACCCCTTGAAACATCTTTTTCCATCACTTTTGTGGCCAGCATAAGTGTTTCTAGTTTTCAAAGTTCGCCTCCTCATTGAAGTCTATTGCGGATCGCAAAAGTTTGCGCGAACCAAACTTTTGCAGAAGTTCGCGAACCGAAAATTGGGGGTTTGGGCCATCTCTACTAGTGATCCCATGGTTCACTGAGAATGGACTTTATTTTATGCTTGTTTTCATTTTACAGTTAAGCTCCTTACATTACTTTGGGACCACTAAGGGAGGTTCACATATTAAAAATCATGTGCGATTTTCAGAAAACACAACCAATAATTGAATTGTGGTGAACAATCGCATTCAAGTTGCATTTGTGTGCGAATTTGTATTTGCAATTTTTCTGCATGTAAAATGTATAGAACGGGTCTGCTTGTCTTTGCGATGTGTGATTCATGTGCCAATGCAAGTGGTGTGACTGTAGTGTTAAAATTTAAAGGGACACTCATGAAAAGTGCACTCCTGGGTCGGTCAGTACCTACAGAACTTCACAGTTTCCCATACATGAACAATGTACAAGGATTATCTAGAAAGTAAGAGCTGCTTGCTTATCTGCCATGCAAGGTATTCTTGATAAAGGCATAACCTATTATTGTAACACCCCCCCCCCCGAAACTTTAACCCCGTGTACCCATCCAGTATATAAGATGACAGGGCGTATAAGACGTCCCCCCAGCTTTTCAAGTCAAAATATAGAGTTTGAGATATACTCACCGTATAAGACTACCCCTCTTCCAACGTAAACCAAATAAAAAAAAAAAAATCATATACTGTTGCTGTACTGTATGTGGTACCCAGTATATAACAGTATATAGTCAATTGACTGGTTGGATTGGCCAACTCTCCCTCTCCCTAAGTGGATTGGTCTACCTGTTTATCTATCAGAGCAGTATGGAAGAATAGATTGTGCTGTGCCCATAAAACACGCCTCTTTCATCCTTCTGGCCCGCCCTTGTATCCTATTTACCTCCTTCTCTGCCTCTCAGATCTCGCACATGTGTGCCTGCACAGCTTCACTACAGTCCTCAGCAGTGAGATCTGAGAGTCAATAACAGGATAGAGCATATCACCCGGCATCAATAATACCCAGCGTATAAGACTTTTCAGAAGATTTTCAAGGGTTAAAAAGTAGTCTTATACGCAGGAATATACAGTACTATAAATTTCCTATAACACAAAAACAGCATGACTGCCATTGACATTGGAAAAATATAGGCCAATGCAGCCCAACTTTATTGAAACTTTATAACATTTTAATATAAAACGTTTAACTTGTAACCAGAAGAAGCCAGTAGTAATCAGAGGCAAGGAATCCGGAGGTAAATAGTAAAAGCGACATCCATGGGCGTGCAGCTATAATCCGGTCCCCTGACTCGGGGACAGCTGCATGCCCCTCAAGACAATGAACTTCCTACTAGACGACCTTTTTCCCATGAGGAATTCACCCGCGTGAAGCCCTCCACATAATTTAACCACCATCCTCCGGAAACCTTGCCCCGCCAGCTGCAATGACATTACAATGAACCACTCTACTTAACCTAAGGGAAGGTGGGTGGGAACTTCGCTTGCCCTCAGACTTCACTGTCGCCTCGAACTCCGCCCCTTTTTTCATCTCCCAGTCCTGGCTCTTAGCTAGCAACTCCTCCCTTTCCTCCCGGCTCGCACTACTGAGCCAAACCCCCTACCAAACTTTAACTCTGTCCTGTTGGGACAAGAACGCTAGCCCTATCATGGGTGGCCTTTCTCAGCTTGCTGCGCTCGCCCTTCCAAGCCCTACTTTCTGTGTAATTTAACTTTCCCCTGTCAAGTCAAACTCTTCTCTTCCTGCACCGCTTGTCACATGACTGCAAAATGCCAGTAAATGTGTGTTTAGCAACATTAACATAAAGCTCCTCCATCCAACCCATAGGTGAGATGCCACTACAATAAAGGGATTGAAAACCTTGTAAAAAATATGTGGAATGCTTAAATAAAAGTGGCAATTACACAGACAAGAAGATACAGTGTTTCTATAATAATAATAATAATAATAAAAAAAAGTGTTTCCTTAGTTGCCTAAATGAAATGGCTGTTAATGTCTAGTAGACCTCTGTACGGAGGTACAGTAAGTAAGGACTTAAGTTGAAAAGCAGCAATGTCTACTTCACATATATAAAACGTTTTCTTATGTTACAGCAGCCCACATTTTATTGTTTTTGTCTCACATTGTGAACTTTGAGTTAACACCAAATTTAATTTACTTATATTGGATTCTTTTATGCTGAGATCTTTACATAAGCCATAAGTGGAATTAAAAGAGAATTGTTATTTTATATTTTACTATCTTATATTGCCAACATTCAAAAACCAAAGCTTACATCCTAAGAACCCTATTTATATTATTTTTTGCTTCAAGTATTACAACACTATTGAGAAAAATCTTTCTAGGACAATAATACACATTGTAAACATTTTAGCAAGTTTCATAGCAGTCTATCACCTTTTTATTCTGTAGAGGGAGATATGGGTGAATAAGAGGAATGGTAAGTGACAGTGTCTGTACATGATCTGCCCAGCATTGTAAAATATATAGAAATATGGCATTTTGACAACCCTTTATCCATGAATCTTTCATTTCCTTACAGAGGACCGGCTGTAAACTAACGTGGCTTTGAAGTAAAATAGGTAATAGGTTAAGAAGGTATATTCATGAAATTAAATAAGAAAACTGCTTTGAAAGCAGTGATTCATATTTAGTTTCATTTTATTTTTACTGAAAGTGATGTTATAATTTAAACAGCCTAAAGAATAATATAACAATTTCAAAAAGTGCATTTTATATACAGTACTGAAGAACAGCATGCTCTGTATTGGATGACTGGGTAATGTTAAACAATAGGCACTTTTAAATTGACCAAAATCTCCTAAATGAAATAACGCAATGTGGTTATCCACCAAACTGGAATGCTGTCCATAATGCCATCTAGGCCAAAAGCGACAAGGGCAGGTGGCAGATCCAGGTGAAGCAGGTTGATTTGGTTATTGGATTCAGTGCCCTGAGCCAACTTGTCAGCCTGTGATGCTTAGACTCGGAACTGCGTCATCAGCACAAGTCTATTGCAGAAACTTACATTTTTGTACACAGCAGAAAAAGGCAGCGCTTCTTAGGACAAACTATATCTGAATAACTAGTTGCCAAAGTGTGTAGAGCCTACTTATAGACAACGTGCTCACCTTGGGCTTGATTCACAAAGCGGTGCTAACTGTTAGCACGCTTGTAAAAAGCCCCTTATCACGCCTAAACTCAGTTTGAGCGGGATAAGTTCTGATCACACGCAAAGTCCCGCGCGCAGCACGGTGCGCTCCGAAGTGCCCATTCACCTCTATGTGACGTTTCGCACGCACCGCGCTGCGTGCTGCGCTGAGCGCGCGCAAAACTTTGCCCGCGGGACTTTGTGTTTCCGATCAGGTTTACACAGCGGTAGTTATCACGCCTAAAGTCTTTAGGCGTGCTAACTGGGTTAGCACCGCTTTGTGAATCAAGCCCCTTGCATTCAAACCAGATGCACACATCTGTAGGTACCCATGCCTACAGATGTGTACATCTGTATGCCACCGTGCTGCCCACATCTGTGGGCAGCATGGTGGCATAGTGGTTAGCGCTCTCGCCTTGCAACGCTGGGTCCCTGGTTCGAATCCCAGCCAGGTCAACATCTGCAAGAAGTTTGTATGTTCTCCCCTGCGTGGGTTTCCTCCGGGTACTCTGGTTTCCTCCCACATCCCGAAAACATACAGATAAGTTAATTGGCTTCCCCCTAAATTGGCCCTAGACTACAATACATATACTACTGCACAATACATACAGTACATAGACCTATGACTATAGTAGGGATTAAATTGTGAGCTCCTCTGAGGGACATTTCGTGTAAAGACTATATGCTCTGTACAGCGGTGCGGAAGATGTCGGCGCTATATAAATACTAAATAAAAATAATGATACCCATTCAGAGGCAGCCTGGTGATGCGCTGATTTACATTTTTCTATTACAGAAACTGTTGTGAAAATTATTGACGGCATCAATAAAATCATAGAAGCCATCATTGGATCAGCGAGATTATTGAAAGAAGTTCAGGACATAATGAAAAGTGAGTATTGGTTGGGGTTAGGCATATATATGGAGGGTTTGGCTTAGGGGATAGTGTAGGGGTAGGTTAAGCTTTACTTTTTAGGATCACAAGGATAAAATATTAAGGATAGACATCAGGATGGGATTAACATCAAGGGGGAGGTTAGGGTAATATGTCAGGAAGATGTTAATGGGGGGAATGTTAGGGTTAGGCATCAGGAAGGGGTTCATTTTAGGGGTTAGGCTGGGTTTACACCGGCAGCTGATAATAACTGATACATTTTAACTGATCAGTAGTGCTGTTATTGATATTGATTGCCATAAATATAGTAGATTGTGTAGGTAAACATTCCTACTACATGGAACAACATGGCAACATTGGTCAGTGATTGGCTAACCAAAATTGAGAGTGTGTACTAAGGGTACTATACCTACTATAGGGTAGGTTTTTGTTAGTTTTTGGGAAGATGCTTTTTGTTACAGAGATGAGTTAGGGTTACATTACATGCACCAAAACCACTGAAAAAATACTGTCAAAATCTTGACTTTGCAGAATATAGGTTACATTAGCAGCACGCCCAGTTTTACCTACGCAGAACAATTTTACCCCTGATTACTGGATATTCCCCCTGTGAGCGAGCGAGAGTGCAAAGAACATGAACATAGGAAAGAGGACCTGGTATGTGATATCTGAATGATCATTGGATCAGTCCAGTATTTTTACAGTAGTTTCCCTCTTAACATTTTTGACCTATGAAGTAGTAAGAGATAACAGAAATCTAAGAGGGCTCAACAATAAAATCTAAACTTAAGTGCAGAGCAAGAAATTCAGTATAAGCCTGAAAATTGCACAGAAAAACATCCTTAAAGTGGATCTGAGATAAACTTTTACTTATTGCATAATTGTGTTCCTTGCATATAGTTTATAGGGCATTCCTTAAAGAGACACTGAAGCGAAAAAAAAAATGATGATATTATGATTTGTATGTGTAGCACAGCTAAGAAACAAAACATTAAGATCAGATACATCAGTGTAATTGTTTCCAGTACAGGAAGAGTTGAGAAACTGCAGTTGTTATCTCTATGCAAACAAGCCATTAATCTCTCCGACTAAGTTAGTTGTGGAGAGGGCTGTTATCTGACTTTTATTATCTCAACTGTTCCCGGACTATTTGCTTTTCCTCTGCTAGAGAAGAGGTCATTACTTCACAGACTGCTCTGAAAGACTCATTTTGAATGCTGAGTGTTGTGTAATGTGCACATATTATAGAATGATGCAATGTTAGAAAAAACACTATATACCTGAAAATAAAAGTATGAGAATATTTTCTTTGCTGCTAATCTTCTAGTAATTATTCATAGTACACAACCAATTCACTATATCATATTTTTTTTCACTTCAGTGTCTCTTTAAGCCCAATACTTTTTTTTTGTTTTAATACTCTCCCTATAAACTAAACTAAACAAACCTCGCCCACAGCTTCTCCAGAGTGCCTTTGCACTCTGAGCCTTAGTAGTAAGGGCTTATGGGAGCTCAGTCTGGGCAAGAGGAGGAGGAGGTTACTAGCCAGAGATTTCAGAGGCAGAGGTGAGGAGGAGAGGGGAGTGAATTTTTCACAGGCTGAGGGCTGGAGATACAGATCAGCTTGCCTGTGTGTAATGTGACAAACAGAACATGGCCGCTCTCATTGTATCACAGGAATAAATAATCATAAACTGTTGAAGCTGTTTGCAGCTAGATTTGCTGTGTAAACTATCTAAACTTTAGATAAGATATATAGACAAGTTACTTGTTATAGTTCATCTCGGATCCACTTTAATTAAGTGGCCAATGTATTAGTCGAAAACATCCCTAACAGCTAATTAAAAAATGTATTTTCATAACTAGTCACTAAAGGCCATCAGCAGGTCATGTTTTACTGATCTCTTCATGTGTATACTCCTGAAAATGTCTGCCTGATTTTTTTTCTTTTAAACCAGAAGCATGCAACACAGCTAAGCTGTGCAGTTTGGAGAAACATGGACTGCGTAAAAGTGTGATGAGCTAATAAGGTCATTTTTATTTTGCTATAATTTTCACTAAAATCACCCATTTTCACACAGAACAGAATATTCCAGAATATTATAAGCATAAAAAAATATATTTTTGCACAAATGGGAATATGGGTGAAAAATATATTGTCATGCATGCAAAAATGCATTTTAACCTAAACCATCGAGGGCAATGGGCATGAGAAAACTCATTTTTAAAAAAAGGATTTATTTTCGCTATTAAGTGAATGTTGTGAAAATTCAGTATATTTTGTTGAAAAAATCGAGTCTGACAACAATGCAAGTTACGAATTTGTTCAGAACAGATCTTACTGGTTTTGTTAGTGAACCAAATAAACATTTCCTTACTGCTGCCTTCCAGTGAATGCTTATTAGAAACCTTTTGGGGCCGTTCAACAATATTTGAATTTGCAAGCGTTTTTTACAGTTAGCCGAAATTGCATTCCTCATATTTTTCATGCACTTTTCTGCATTTTGTGATCAATGCAAGTCAATGGCAAGGCAGAAAAACAGCATAAAAATCATATTTTGCATGAAAAATCATGTACAGTTTTGAAGTTAATTATGGTAGATACATTTAATGAAAATTAATTTCAATGGTATGCACTGAAAAATCTAAAAATGAAAAATGCATACAAGCGAACATAAAAATCTGAAACACATGGCTGAAAATTCATGGAAAAAATACCCCCAAAATGGCAAACACAATTTCGTGTATGTGGGAAACCGCACGCACAGATAAGTGTAAATTGGGCTGACTCAAAAAAGCTTTTCTGTTGAATTAACTCATCTTACTTATTACCTCAAAATATATCTACCCTTTTCACCTTTCCAGCATGAGTATTTACGTCCCTGTATTTACACAAATATAAACAAATACAAACACTTGGTTCTGTTTCTATTTTTAGAACACACTAACTCTGTATCTCCATATTGTGGCCAAAAAGGTAAAACCACATCCAAATACCCTATTATACACCTTCCCATAGAGAAATGAAATACATTTTCATTATTTTTAAAAACCCTTCGAGGTGAAATGGCTACCCTTATATTACTTAACTCATAATTTATCTCACTTTATCTAACTTAACTAATGATTTATATCTCTTTAACCACTTGACAACCAGGGGATTTATGGCTGATCTGTGCTGCGTGGGCTCTCCAGCCCGCAGCACAGATCAGGATAGAGCCAGGGCGATTAGACTTACCCCCTTTTTTCCCTACTAGGGGGATGTCCTGCTGGGGGGGGTCTGATCGCCGCCGGCTTGCTGCGCTTTGCGGGGGGGGGGCTCTTCAAAGCCCCCCTCCGCAGCGTTCTCTGCGCTCCGTCCCTCTCCCTCCCTCTCCCTCCCCCTGTGAGCTGCGCAGGACGGATATCCGTCCTGCGCATTGAAGGATAGGCTTCAGCCTATCATAGGCCGGCGATCCCCGGCCAATCAGAGGCCGGGGATCGCCGATCTGCCTTACGGCGCTGCTGCGCAGCAGCGCCGTATGATGTAAACAGCGGGGATTTCTTCCCCGCGTGTTTACATTTTGCCGGCGAGCCGCGATCGGCGGCTCTCCGGCTGTTCACGGAGACGCCCTCCGTGAACGGACATGGAAAGGCCGCTCGAACGAGCGGCTGTTTCCATGGAAACCCTCAGACGACCAGTTTACGCCAATCGGCGTTAGCTGGTCGTCAAGAGGTTAACTGACTTCACCCATGGTTTATCTCTCCCTTGGCCCAAATGCAATACACTTTTTTTTTGAGTTTTCTCCTAAGTGATATTATCACACCTTGGGCTTGATTCACTAAACCGTGATAACTCATATCACGGCAGTTTTCATGATTGCGCGCAAAAAATAAAAATAAAATAATTTGTGATCACATACAAACGCCAAAATGCGCGTGAAAACGGCCGTGATATGAGTTACCACAGTTTAGTAAATCAAGCCCCTTGTCAATAAAATGCCTTTTAAAACCGACAGCAAGCAAGAAAATGCTCAAGAAAATTTTAATAGTACCTTGTCATCTAATTTTTGGCACTTTTTTAATTGCAAAGTGCTTAATAAATATTTTAAACAAAAGGTGAAAAAGATATCTCCCAGGAGAAAACTCAGGAGAAAAAGTTAATTGAGTTTGGGCACTTATTTGACTTAGCTCATGATTTATCTTTCCTATCTGTTTATCTCATGAATTATCTCTCCTTATTTGTTTATCTCATGCATTAGCTCTCCTCACAGTTAAGGTGAAAAATAAGCAAGCATTGTGAATCATCCTCATTGCCCTTTAGGTAAAAGGAAAGCTGGGTGCAACAGTTGAATGTTCTCCTCTTCACAGTCATGTCAGGTTACAGACAAGATGTAAGACTCCCATTCCACCCAACATGGAGAAACTCTGTTTTTTTGGAAAATTTCTATTTTTCTCCAGTCTCTATTTTGACTTTCCGTTTCAGGAGTAATTCCACCCATCGCTTGGATTTGGTGCAGTAAAGCTCAAACTGAACCAGTTTTACAGCTTTTGGAATCATAACATCTCTGAAGGCCTTGGCAGAGTATGAAATAAAACCACTTCCAATATATTAATAATGCCAATACCCTTGTACCAAATAAAATGTGGCTAGAAATGTTTCCTGAAAATAAGTGGTAAACCAGAAATATCCAGGACGTCTCTTTTCCCCTTTAATGTTCAGCTGGCATTAATGCAACGGTTACATAATGCAGTACAAGTAACAAGTTCATTTTTTATTGTGAACGAGACGGCATCCAAGGAAAATAAACTATATGAGGAGAAATGCCATAACAAAGTTAAATGAAATAACAGGTATTGCCATCAGAGACCTTCGCTCTAGCACTGGACAGACGAGACATAAATCCACACCTACAATGAGCAACACTGTGAGTTTACTGTACAGTATAAGTCCTGTGATAAATACCACTCACTGAGTTTTAGAATTTCCAAACAGACTTATTTAATTTGTTAGTCTACCTAACACAGAGTACAGTTTTAGGTGGGTGGTTTACGGCTAAAAACAGGATTCCAGGAAGAGTAAATAGTAAAATACTGGTGCATCCATTATCCTGGCTGATTCCTTGGCACCATTTGTTTTTTGTGTAGAGTTGGCAGTGATGAGAAAGTACTAAGTGCCATACCCAAACCCTAGTCCCCATGCCATGCCTAGCACTTAAAGGACCCGCCTCTAAGAACTATTTATAAAGGAGGTGGAGAAACATATGTGCAACCTAGGTAACGCAGGTTGCGCTAATTGCGCAAAATCAACTACAGAGCTGTCAGAAGCACCGTTAAAATTGCAGTGCGCTCTCTGTGTATGGCAATTTTAGTGACATTTAGGAATACACCTCATTGTATATTTTAGGGGGACTGTAGAATTCCCATGCAAATGCAATATGAATGGCAACATTTAATTTTAAATTAAGCACTGATTTCAAATAATTGTAGACTGTGCCATTTAAAGTACCCCATTTTGCAAATAGATGCAAAGAAAGTCTTCCTTTTTCTCAACTCTTATATAAACCTTCTGTACAGAAATGACAGCTGGATAAAGAGACAAGGGGCTCGATTCACTAAAGTGTGCTAACACTTAGCACGACAGTGATAAGCCACTTTGCACGTGATATCATGGGCAAAGTATCATTATCACGTGCTAAGTATCATTATCATAGAGCCCATGATGAGTCACATGACGAAACGCGTAGGGCGGAGCCTAGGAGTCACGCGGGACGGAAGGAGGAAGTAGGCCAAGCGGCGACTGCGGCGTGCAGCGGGATCCGACCGCGGCGGTGCTGGCACCAGCAGATAAGCGCTTGTGATACTTGTATCTGGTACGCAGATTTTTTTATGCAGATTTTTAGAAATACATGTGAAAGGTTTTATGCTATGCGAGTCCCACTTTTTATATTTGAAGGTTGCTTTTAAAGTGGCATTGCCCAGTCTGGAGGGCTGATATGCTTAATATACAAGAAAGGATCTGGTGACTCACTAAAGGGGTGCTCAAAACCCCCCTTTTCCTTAGTGCTTCAGGTGGAGGTCTCTCTCTGCACAAACTCTGTGGAGGAATCACTGGGTGGTTCAATATAAGCATTATTGCACTATATACAGATCTTTTACAGGGAAATCCTATATCCTTATTGGGAAGCCAGGATTGTGATCGCAGCTTCTGTTTTGAATTGGATCGTTATTGGAGAATATATGTGTTCGGGTGAAGCCTGCGGATCCCCTATCTTTACTGGTGACATTTGTGCTATATATATTTATATTCTAAGTGCTGTGGAGCGCAGTCTTTTGCCTCTTGGGGTATTTTTTTGAAAGTATCAATATCACGTGCTAAGTATCATAATCACATGAAGTCACTGCAGATCACGCGAACAGATAATGCAAATTTTTATTGCGCGAACGCAGAACGTTAACGCGCAAAATATTCGCATTATCGCGTGAAAGCAAATGTTTGCAAGCAATAACCGTTTTCACGCTAAATTTTGCGCAAAGCACTTTTCACAGCGTGATAACAGTTATCACTGCTTTGTGAATCAAGCCCAAGAGGTAGTCAATGAGGTGATAATAATTTTGAGTTGATGCAAATGTTATGTTTTTTTATGCAGATATGTGCCGGCTGGACAGGACCAATCAAATAATTAGCTCTCATATTTAATTGGTCCCTTTCCAACCTGCTTAATTTGTCTAAAATGATCATAGTTACATAGTTATTTGGGTTGAAAAAAGACATACGTCCATCGAGTTCAACCAGAAAATAAAGTACAACTCCAGCCTGCTTACTCACATATCCCAGTTGATCCAGAGGAAGGTGAAAAGCCCTTACAAGGCAGTCCAATTAGCCCCAAAAGGGAAAAAATTCCTTCCCGACTCCAGATGGCAATCAGATAAAATCCCTGGATCAACACTACTGATCATTGCCTAGTAATTATAGCCATGGATGTCTTTAATCGCAAGGAAAGCCTCTAAGCCTCCTTTAAATGCAGATATAGAATTTGCCATAACTACTTCTTGTGGCAATGCATTCCACATCATAATCAATCTAACTGTAAAGAAGCCTTTCCTAAATAAATGGCTAAAACTTTTTCCTCCATGTGCAGATCATGTCCTCTAGTCCTTTGTGAAGGCCTAGGGACAAAAAGCTCATCTGCCAAGCTTTTATATTGCCCTCTGATGTATTTATACATGTTAATTAGATCCCCTCAGAGGGTTTTTTTCTCTAGACTAAATAAACCCAGTTTATCTAACCTTTCTTGGTAAGTGAGAACTTCCATCCCTCGTATCAATTTTGTTGCCCGTCTCTGCACCTGCTGTAAAACTGCAATATCTTTTCTGTAAGGTAGTGCCCAGAACTGAATTCCATATTCCAGATGTGGCCTTACTAGAGGGTTAAACAGGGGCAATATTACGCTAGCATTTTGAGTTTTTATTTCCCTTTTAATGCATCCCAAAATGTTATTCTTTTTAGGTGCAGCAGCTTGGCACTGAATACAATTATTTAACTTGTCGATGAGTACTCCTAAGTCCTTCTCCAAGTTTGATGTCCCCAACTGTATCCCGTTCATTTTGTATGGTGCTAGACCATTGGTACGACCAAAATGCATGACTTTACATTTTTCAACATTGAATTTCTTCTGCATTTATGTGTCCATATAGCCATCCTATCTAGATCCTGTTGCAATATGTCACTATCTTCCTGAGAGTTGATGATTCTGCACAATGTTGCATCATCTGCAAAAATAGCAACATTGCTTTCTACTGCATCTACTAGATCATTAATTAATAAATTGAAGAGCACTGGACCCAGTACTGACCCCTGTGGGACCCCACTGCTAACAGTCACCCATTTTGAATATGATGCATTGACCACAACGCTTTGTTTTCTGTCCATTAGCCAGTTCCCTATCCATGCACACACACTCTTCCCCAGTCCTTGCATCCTCAACTTTTGCACCAGACTTTTGTGGGGAACAGTGTTGAATGACTTTGCAAAGTCCAAGTATATCACATCTACAGCATTCCAAATATCCACATTAGCGTTCACTACCTCATAAAAGCTGAGCATGTTAGTCAAACAGAACCTGTCTTTAGTAAACCCATGCTGATGCTGAGAAATAAGATTATTCTCTACTATGAAGTCTTGTATAGTGTCTCTTAGTAACCCCCCCCAGTTTGCATACAACTGATTTTTTTGCCCTTCTTAAATAATGGGAAAACGTGGGCTGTACGCCAATCTACTGGAACTCTGCCAGTTAAAAAGAAAGTCACAAAAGATAAGATAGAGGGGTTTATCAACAACGGAACGTAATTCTCTTAGGACCCGAGGATGCATGCCATCCGGGCCAGGTGCCTTGTCTATTTTTAAGTTATTTAGTCTTGCCTTCACTTCTTCCTGCGTTAAATATTTAATATTACAATTGGAAGATTGAGACTCTTCTGCATCTGTAATTTGCAACAGTGATGTTTCCCTTGTGAAGACAGAAGCAAAGAAAGCATTTAATAACTCCGCTTTACCTTGGTCATCCACCATTGAGTTCCCACCCTCATACTTTAGGAGTCAAATACAGTCAACCTTTCTTTTTTTTCAGTTGATGTACTTGTAAAACTTCTTTGGGTTAAATTTGATATCCCTAGCGATTTGATTTTCAGCTTCACTCTTTGCCAACCTAATTTATTTTTTACAACTTTTATTGCACTCCTTATAATTGCATAATGCAGCCTCTGTCCCCTCCTGTTTTAGGACCTTATAGGCATTCTTTTTACACTTCATCTTATCTCTAACCTTTCCATTCATCCATAGAGGCCTTTTTTTTATTCCTAGACGCTTTGTTTCCATATGGGATATATCTACTACAATATTGATGGAGAATACGTTTAAAAGCTTGCCATTTCCCTTCAGTGTCCTTCCCTTGTAGCACATTATCCCAGTTCACCAAACTTAGTGCCTGCCTGAGTTGATTGCTTTTCTAAAATTCATAGTTTTAGTTGTCCTGCTGCATTTGAGTCAGGTAACTGTAGTGTTGCCAGAAATCTGCCGCTTTTACCAGAATGGGTAGCCTCAATACCCCAGTCATTGTCGGGAAAGTTGAAGTCACCCATAACTATGACCTCATTTTTACTTGCAGCTTTTTCAATCTGCTGTAGTAATTGCAGTTCTGCAGCTTCATGAATATTTGGTGGCCTGTAGCACCCAATAAGCAATTGGCAACAGTTATTTCCACCATGATTTACCCAAACGGATTCCACATCTTCACAATCTTCATTCATCTCATCGTTCATTACAGCTGTAAAACATTTCTTAACAGACAAATCACTGCACCTTTTTTTCCTGCTCTATCCTTCCTACACACATTTGGTTTGATTCTCTAAAGTGTGACAACTACTATCACAGCAGTTATCACGTGAGCTGCCGCACATAAAGGTTAGTGCACGAACATCGTTACTTCACGTGTGAAGCGAAGGGTTGCGTGCGATCACATGCGCTTTTCACGTGAAAAGCACACGTGATCGCACGCAAACCATTGGATCCCTCTAAATTCGCTATCCAGTCATGGCTTTCATCCATCAATGCAGGGGCGTAACTAGACATCACTGGGCCCCCCTGCGAAACTTTGGATGGGGCCCCCCCGCAAAACTTTGGATGGGGCCCTGAACCCCCCTCGCTTTCTGCACAGGAAAACTGAGGACCAATGTGTTTTCCCCATGCAGATAAAAACACTTAGACTTAAAGGAAACATTAGGCAATCTATGCTACCCCCAGATCTACTTACCCGGGTTTCCTCCAGCCCCTTGCAGCCGACAAGTCCCTTGTTGCAGCTCTGCTCCCAGTACATACATACACACACAGCCTTATTATTTTACTACATGAGAGCACATGCTATATGGAGGAACAACAATGACATGCTGAGCGTAAGATATAGTATCAATGTAACTTTGGCAAAACATTCAGAATGTCACTGATTGATACTGTTATTACATGATATTGGACTCCATGTGAGACAACAAGCTCTCAATGAAGCAACAACAGTCAGACATCAATCTCCACTCCATTGAGTTGTAAAAGTATTCAGAGGTCATAAAGTCATTAGCCCGTGTGATAAGAATCTAGGAATCCTTTTGCTGAAAGTCTACAACTTTTTTTCAAAATGTGACTCCTTTGTTGGTAAGGTTGTACATCAAGTCTTTAGAACTTTGCAGCAGTGAGAGACAGATGTTTTTTAAGAACCCTAGGGAGCAGGGACAGTGTACAAATACCAAAGTGTGTATGATTCCTTATCTGTGTGGTGGACACATGCAGTCAATATAACAATGGTGTGAGAGCAGAATATGTTTTTTTTTCTCCATGCCCTTAGCTGTCAGTCTCTCAAACTTTACCCCCCACAGGCCCCCTGTGGCGTATGGGCCCCCTGCGGAGGCATCCCTTGCAGGCTCTATTGTTACGCCCCTGCATCAATGTCTCTGATATTCCCACAATGTCATAGCCTTTGTCATTCAGAATGAACTCTAGTTCATCCATTTTATGTGCAAGGCTCCTAGCATTGGTTACCATGCACTTTATATTTTTACCACCACATTTTCCAATTTTGGTTACATGAAATGGGCTACTTGAAGTTTTACCAACCTCCTTACTCTTTACACTTCCCCCACCCCCCTCTCCACTCCCAGTAATGTTAGCCTTCCACAGTCCTTTTACCTTATCTTGTCTACATATTTAGACTTCACCCTCCCACCTCCCCCCAGATCCTAGTTTAAAATCTTCTCCATCATACGCTTTGTATTAACTTGAAATTATTAGCATTTATGGTCCATCTCTAATATGCTGGATACACACCATGAGTTTCCGCGTCGCACGCGTCCATCGATACGCATCGATTCGATTATTTCCGAGCATTTCCGAGCGCATTTCTATTATTTTTAGGTCGAATGCCATGTAAAGTATGGCAAATCGACCTAACAATCCATCGAACCGCGAATCGGACATGTCGGAAATAATCGAATCGACGCGCATCGACGGATGCATCGAACGCGGAAACGTATGGTGTGTATCCAGCAATAGAGAAAGTAAAATCAATATGATTATTAATCACATTGATTTTACTTTATCTACATTTTTTTAAAAAAGGACACTGAAACTGAGAACTGGTAATCCATGGCCATTTTAAAAAGACTTCTTACAGCAAAACCATAGCATCACTGAAAGAGTAAGGTGGGGATTGGGTGAAGCAGCTGCAATACATTAGGTACTGACATCTGCTATCACTTACTAAGTACAATCCCTGCCATGCACTGATGAAGACTAGAAAGTTCAAAACGGGCTGTATGCTGTATGTTGATGTGGCTCTGTAAAATATATTAACTACAGGCTCACTATACACCTGCAGTTCTGGATTTGTGTCTGGCTTTTAGGGGCATAAAGATATTGCATATTTATTTGGGAGGTATGCATCATGGGAAACCACAGTTGCTGACTTAAAGCTAAATTATCGAAACTACCTTCTGTTTTAAGAAATAAAAATTATACTTAGCATTGCTTTTTAGTAGGAGGGCCTTTTGGTCATTTTTAGCTACCTGGCTAGTGGCTACCTATACTAAAGGCACCTATCCCTGGCCAACCTATACTGGGGGCACCTATACCTGGCTACATATATTAGGGGCACCTATACTTGGTAGTTGGCTACCTATACTGGGGGCACCTATACCTGAATATCTATACAGGTGACACCTATACCTGGCTATCTATACTGGGTCACTTATACCTGGCTATCTATATTCGGGGGCACCTATTCCTGGCTATCTCTACTGGGGCACTTATACCTGGCTATCTATATTCAGGGGCACCTATACCTGCCTATCTCTACTGGGGACACCTATACTTGGCTACCTATACTAGGGGCACCTACACCTGGCTATTTATACTGGGTACAGCTATACCTGGCTACCTGTAATGGGGCACCTATACCTCACTATCTATATTGGGGGCACCTATACCTGCCCATCTATACTGGGGGCACCTATGCCTGGCTATCTCTAATAGTGTATCTGGGACATCTTTGTGGCTGATATTGTGGTGAAACACCTCCGACAGTGTCATGGCCCTGAAAGTTTCCTGTCTTTGATGTATTGTGGGAAATAACAGCCATTGCCAATTGTCGAGCAAGCAACATCTCTCTTATACAAACAAAAAACCCTAACCTTTTAGCCTATCACATTTTGTAGTGGGTGTGTTTATAGTAGATAAGGTCAGTTGGTGCTGTATTTTTTCATACCTGCTAGCAGTAAAGATGCTTGCAATGTCTTAATTTTCTTTCCCTACTACTATTTTTTGGAAAAATTCCTCTTTATTGAGTTGGATGGGCCCGTTCAGTGATTCTTGTGCTATATTGCAGTTCCGGTGAAGTGACATCACTTACAAAGAGCGTTTATAGTTTAAAGGTAACGTCCCTGCCTGGAACTAGTATGCGGCCCTGAATGCACAAAACCTCCTCATACTGTTATTTTGCTTGGGATAGACTCATCATTACCAGTATAGAGATTTTAGACTCACGTCACTTCATATATAGAATCAATCATGTCTTTAGAGGTTCTTGTAGACTCCATTATTTCTTCACACTAAAGCTTTGACTGAGAGCAATTGACTGATGACAGAATAACGTAAGGGTCTCTGAAAAAAAAAAACGGGACTGCAGCCTTGTGCGTCCTGCTTGACCGTGTCATTGAGTGAGTGAGGACTGATAAAGTGGCAAAACACAAAGGACGGCCTGTTTTCTATCTCCAGTACTTTGTTTCAAGACGTTGTAGAAATATATCATCCACACGGTCTATAACATCATTTCCTCTGGTACATACAGTTGTTCTTTATTCACTCAGTTCTTAAAATCTGTTTTTATTCTTTGATTAAATAATGGTATATCTCCCCCTCCCCCCATAGCCTGGCAGAAAAAACAATAGTTGTATATTCACAATGTGACTTCTCAGACAGCAGGTCTCCTAGGTAACTACACTGATTACTTTCTTTCCCTGGGAAGAGAATTGCTGGCAACTGAAACAAGTCAACCATTGAGTGGAGTGGTCCGATCTTTCAGCTGCAGAGGATGTCTGTGTTTTAATCTATTTTTAAGGAACATCATCCTATGTATGAATCACTTAGTTTCGGGACTACATGAAAAAGAGCTTTATTTTTATATACAAAAGAATTCACTTTGCTCCATGAACCTGTTGAATGCTGCCATATGCATCTTAGCTGGTGGTGACATCACTTATCAAACCTAGGGGGCCCCAATGATGTAGTAGGGGGCTTTATCAAACACTTTATTAAACGTTTGATAATTTACGGTGACCCAGAACTCATTGGGGTGTGTAAGGGACTACAATGGTCCTAAAAGCCCCCTTACTAAGATGTTAAGAAAAACAAAAGTTTGCTTTCCTAAAACAGAAAGAATTTGCGATAATTCAGGTTAGAGTGAGCTCGAGATGTCTCCCAGGCACCTCGAGCTCACTCTAACCTGAATTATCGCAAATTCTTTCTGTTTTAGGAAAGCAAACTTTTGTTTTTCTTAACATCTTAGTAAGGGGGCTTTTAGGACCATTGTAGTCCCTTACACACCCCAATGAGTTCTGGGTCACCATGAGCTTGCTGGTTAGTCTGTGCCTCTCGGATTTACAAGCCCTACTCCATAGAGCCAAATTAATCCATGCCATGCACTGATGAGGATCAAACAATCCGAAACAGCCTGTATGCATGTTGGATTATTATGGCTCTGTACACATTAACAAGCTGACACATCATTGCATTCCAGCGGTTCTGGAGGTGTGTTTAGCTTCTAAGGGTACAATGGTTAATTTGCATATATTCAGCAGTGGTGCCTGGGAGACATCTCGAGCTCACTCTAACCTGAATTATCGCAAATTCTTTCTGTTTTAGGAAAGCAAACTTTTGTTTTTGATCATTTACCTCATGGGTAAAATCTAATTTTGAATTCACTAAGTTGTTATAGATTTACTGAACCTTTTATCGATAAAACATTTAATAAATCTATAACACCTTAGTGAATTCAAAATTAGATTTTACCTATGAGGTAAATTATCAAACGTTCGATAAAGTGTTTGATAAAGCTTAGTGAATTGAGGCCAAAGAGTCAGCTGATTTGAGTAGAGAGTGGTACTCACAAATGAAGGTTGCAGGTGCGGTACCAACCACTGAAGGCAGGTGGAGATCAACAACCCGACTCCACTCGAGTGTCCAGAAGTACTTGACATGGTTGTACTCTTAGCAAAGGATTCCAAGTTGGTTATAAGGATGGGAGAACACCTAACCAAAATAGAACACCTCTCCCAACGCAGGGTGGGTATCACAAGGGGGAAAGAGGTGCCCAAATAGTGATAAAACTTCCAGCCATGGGAGTGTGATCATGAGAGACACGCAGTCCACCCCCACAGGCATAGAAGGCCACGACCCAGCTGTGGGATCTCAATCTTATGGAGGGGACAGCAGCAACCTCGAGCATGGCAGAACTTCAGTGCGGGACCAGATAGACTTCTAGGAGCTGGAAGAAGCCCCAGGTAAGTAAAGCATTTCTGTTTATTTTAGCTCATGTATCCTAATGCCTTTAATATTGAGGAAAGAGGCTAGTAAGGATGAGTCAGCCTTTCTGCCTTATGGCCGTGAAGATGGAAGTGGCGAGAAGAGGGAACGCATGGTAAATCTCAACAGAATCACAAGGTGAAGTTCCATATGACTCCCAAAGATAGTACTTACTGGTGATGGAACCAGTCAGCCAAGCCACAGCTCAGATAAGGAAGAAGATCTGCAAACTCGTCGAAGAACTAAAAGCCGGGTTTAAAAAAAAAATCAGACACAAAACAATGTTTCTACAGGAACAACTAACGTGTGTCAGGCTTACAATTTGCCATAATAGTCGTAAAAGTCTTGAGTAAAGGTGGAGACTATATAGGTGGGGAAACAGAAACCCCTCCCACTTACGAGAAACCAACCACCTGATTTAAAGAGACAGAGTATTGCCTATAAATATATAAAGCAAGTGAATAATAAAAAAACATAAAGTGGTCCATGTAAATGCAGACTTCCTGCGCATCAGCAAGAGGTGGCAACAACCCTCTCTGCCATGGCCTGTGCCAACTAACGTGCAGGGTTAGGCAAAATGGATTTTTGTACTTGCTGGCTCATCCCTGGAGACCATAAAAAATACAAAAATAACTGCTTTGTACTGCAATCAATTGATGCAAAAGAACAACCCCTAAAAATAATGCAAAACCCTTAGCTGCTTTGTGAAATGCAGCACTCCCCATCTGCTGTAAATGGGCTAATTTGTACAAATCAGTTACCATAGTCAGAATCCATCTGGTGATGGCGGGGACGGATTTCAGGAGAGGCCATAGAGGGTGGCTACTTCCTAAGGGGAAGCTGGACATAGAAGGGGAGGCTGTCCAATGGATCGGTACCTGAATGAGAGGCTTTGCTGTACATGGATGTTCCTAGGGATGGTCAATGAGGTGCAAATAATTCTGTATACAAACTTAAAAATTGGCATATTGGTACACAAACTTGGTATACAAACTTGAACCTGGCATGTTTTTACAGGTGAGATGCTTTTGTACTCACCATCATTTTACTGAGTGGGTATCTGTGTTAAAGAAAACAAGTAAGGGAAAAAGAGAACCTTCTGGGGGATACTTACCTCGGGGGGAAGAAGCTGGATCCTAATGAGGCTTCCCCCATCCTCCTAAGCCTCTGCGATCCAGCGCTGGATCCCGGGAAAGTAAGCGAGGTAAATATTTACCTGACGCGATCCAGCGCAGACGCAGTAGCGGCTTTTCTGCTCAGGCTCCGGCGCAAATAGCTGAGCCCAATCACGTCTGCTCTACAGTGCAAGAGCAGGCGACTTGCGCAAGTGCATCAGAGCAGACCTGATCGGGCTTGGCTAGATCCGCTACTGCGCCTGCGCTGGAGCCGAAGGTAAATATTGCTGGCACTAAAACCAAAGGTTTTTTTTTATTACAGTGTCTCTTTAACCACAGCATTTTCTGCCAACATGAACCAGTCAGGCCATTCTTCTCTGACTTCTCTTATGGACGAGGTATATCTATCCACAGATTTGATGCTCAGAGGATATTTTTCATTTTTCGCACTATTTCTGAGTAAATTGTAAAGACTGCTGTTTGTGAGAATCCCAAGACAAGCAAACCTGCACTGAAAATAAACCTATGAGATGAGTGTATGTGTAATACTGGTGGTAAATACAACATTACTGGAGTCTTACTGCTCAAAACGTGACATCCATTCATTATGTAACATATAATGTTATAAACAGTGATGATCATAATCTGCTAATTACGGTTACGTGACATTTTCTGTACATTTTCACTATTATTGCCATACGCAATTACAATTTGGACATTCAACTGATTTTGTGTAATCCATACGTAATTTTGCATAATTTTGGCATAATTTCGCACCGACTTTAATGGTTAATAGAAAAGCCCCCTATATATGCTATCATCACTAAAATTGCTACATATGTAAAAGAGAATCTGTACTCTAAAATTCCTACAATGAAAAGCATACCATTCTATTCATTATGTTCTCCTGGGCCCCTCTGTGCTGTTTCTGCCACTCCCTGCTGCAATCCTGGCTTGTAATTGCCAGTTTTAGGCCTTGTTTACAAACAAAAAACATGGCTGCTAACCAGCATGTGGTGGGCTGAGAGAAGCTCAGTCTGTGACTCATACAGAGCCTGGAGGGGCATGAAGAGGGTGTGAATAACTTCTACCTATCACAGCAAAGCAGCACATTCCTGCCTGAGCCAACAAAGCTGACAAAGGAAAGATTAGATTATATAACAGAGATAATACAGCCACTGTGCAACTAGGAAAGGCTGAAGTAAGAAAGACCACATTAGAACAGGTATAGGAACTTATAGGATAGAAAAAATAAGGCTGAACATTTTGTTACAGATGGCCAGGGAAAGTGACTAACGGTGAGTGGGGGTTCCTGTCACTACCAAAAACTGGGGGGCACCTGTCACTAGGGGGGTAAGGGGTCCCTGTCACTACCTAAAGCTGGAAAGGCACCTGTCACTAGGGGATGAGGGGTCCCTGTCACTACCTAAAACTGGGGGGGCACCTGTCACTAAACATGGGGGGCACCTGTCACCACCTAAACTGGGGGGAGTCCCTATCACTAAACACGGGGGGTCCCTGTCACTACCTAAAACTGGGGGGCACCTTTCACCACCTAAACTAGGGGGGTGTCTGTCACTAAACAAGGGGGGTCCCTGTCACTACCTCAAACTGGGGGGCACCTGTCATCACCTAAGCTGGGGGGGTCACTGTCACTAAATAGGGGGGTTCCTGTCACTACCTCACAATCTAATTCCTACCATAGTCCTAGTCTAATGTCCCAACATTGGTACATTTGGCTTCACCCGTGACTACACCCAAATCCTGCACCAGGACTTAGCCCACCCCCTTTCGCCGGGTCAGGTGTGCTTTAAGTGCATTCACTGGAAAATAACAAGGAAGTAGTAACACGCTGAGACACTCTGAGGAAGAAGTGCTTAGGGCCAGTTTCCACTGCAAAGTGATGCGAATGTGGCTACCTAGCTGCATCGCATCACTTCCGCCGCCGCCCGCGTCACTTTCGCCTCTCCCGACGTGCAGGGACGGATCAAGACCAAGTTGCGCCTGGGTCAAGGTTAGGTTTTGGCGCCTAAAGGTAAGGTTTTGGCGCTTAAACTGCCATTCATTTTGCTGCCTTTTTAAGAATTCAACAAACTGCGCCTGGGGCAAGATACCCGCCTGCCCCCCCCTAGATCCGTCCCTGCCGACGTGGAAGTTTATTGGAGGAGATGGGACGCGGCTGCGGTTGGATGCGGCCGTGCGAGAATCTGCAGCATGCTGCAGATTCTCTGATCGTTCCGCTCCGCATAACATGCATGCAGTGGAAATTCTTCCATTGCCGTGCATGTGTTTCAGGACAACTGCGGTGCATAGCCGCATTGCACCACTCCTAGTGGAATATGAATCCATATGAATAACTTGCGTGACTTAGAACCTTATTTTCTCCCTGAACTGGCTTCAAGGATGACACCTCTAATTTGTCATTTTGACATGATCCTTGTCCACCCAGGGCCAGAGGTTTAAACCACTTAGATGTACAGAGGGGACTCCCCCTTTAATCCTTCACTGCCTACAATTGCAGTAGCATGTCATGTACAGATTTGCCGTGCTGCTCTATATCTCCCTCATAAATCTGAAGTGTACACCTGTAATTAGGGAGGCTAATATGTCAGGTGAGATGTAGCCAGGGGGAGTCTATCCTCAGAGGATTCAGCACTGTCCACCTCAGATGCAGTATGTCCGCCTATTGTCTGGTGTGAAGAGGAACAGGTTCCTGCACTAGAGGCTTTGAAGTAAACACACCTGGCTGTGGTACTTAGAGAGGAAGGGCTCAGCCCTATCCACACCCAAGAACTGAATGCAGTGTGTAGTATCTAGGGTGTAGTGTGCCCTCCAGCACATGGTTTTCAACATCCCTTAAAAGGCTAGTTTACAGTTTAGGTATATTCAACAATGTCAACAGTACGACAGTACATTATGTTTAACACTGAAAACAGTACATTCTAAACACTGAAAAATGACCCTTGGGTGGATGAGTGAAGACATAACACTAGCATTTCTACATTATACATTATGCTTACTCATTATGTGTGTGTGTGTGTGTGTGTGTGTGTGTGTGTGTGTGTGTGTGTGTGTGTGTGTGTGTGTGTGTGTGTGTGTGTGTGTGTGTGTGTGTGTGTGTGTGTGTGTGTGTGTGTGTGTGTGTGTGTGTGTGTGTGTGTGTGTGTGTGTGTGTGTGTGTGTGTGTATATATACTTTTTTTTCACACTGTGAAACGGGTGTTTATTATTAAAGAGGAACCGTAGTGAAAATAACACAATTGATAAAATTTCTAGATTATTTAGGGTAGGAACACACTAGGCAGAATTGCATGAGCTTTCCTCATAGCACATAGTGGAAAATGCATATGTGATTCTTCCTAGTGTGTTCCTACCCTTAGTCAGCTACATACTGGTTGCTTGGCAGTTGGAAAAAGCTGTTATTTCCGACAATGCAACGAGGTTCACAGACAGCAGACTGTCAAGACCTTGTTCATGACATCACACTGTGGGAGGGGTTTACCACAATATCAGCCATAGAGACCCCCTTGATGATCAATTTGAGAAAAGTTAAAGATTTCTCGTAGCAAAGGGGTATCAGCTACTGATTGCAATAAAGTTCAATCCTTGGTTAAAGCACCTCTTTAAGTTATATTCTGCTGTAGAGATAACAGAAACAACATTTTTTATTTTAACTTATTAAAGAGGAACTGTAGTCAGAATAACAAACAAAACTGCTTTTTTTCCTTTCAATATTCATTTACAAATTATTTACTCAATGCTTGCCCAATTTTTATTTTCCCTGATATACTTTCTGAAATTTATTACGGACGGCAATATTTTTAGTATTGGAAGGTGAACTCTATTGAATGTTTGTCTACTGACAAGTGAGTAAAATGATTTAAAATAAACACACGACGTAGCTGCAAATGAATATTACATTATCGCAAGAAATTCACTAATTTATTTTCTCCCTATGTTGCTATTGCTTACAGTAGGTAGTAAAAACCAGACAGACCTGACAGGCTTTAGACTAGTCCATCTCCTGCAATTTTTTTTGATAATTTTTATGATATTTTTGTGCTCAACGCATTTTTTTTTTTACTTGTTTGCTTCTCTGCCCAAATCCTGCACCATTTTATAGGGAATTACATGAAGGCTGAAGTTGTTATGCTGGGGATGGCTGGGCATGTTGTTGCTAGTGTTGGGCGAACACCTAGATGTTCGGGTTCGCGAACGTTCGCCGAACATCGACGCGATGTTCGGGTGTTCGCGCCGAACTCCGAACATAATGGAAGTCAATGGGGACCCGAACTTTCGTGCTTTGTAAAGCTTCCTTACATGCTACATACCCCAAATCTGCAGGGTATGTGCACCTTGGGAGTGGGTACAAGAGGGAAAAAAATATTTGAAAAAGAGCTTATAGTTTTTGAGAAAATTGATTGTAAAGTTTCAAAGGAAAAACTGTCTTTTAAATGCGGAAAATGTCATTCTTTGCACAGGTAACATGCTTTTTGTCGCCATGCAGTCATAAATGTAATACAGAGAAGAGGTTCCAGGAAAAGGGACCGGTAACGCTAACCCAGCACCAGCAGCAGCACACGTGATGGAACAGGAGGAGGCGCAGGAGGAGAAGGCCACGCTTTCAGGCGCAACTCAGGCCTTGCATGAGGACAAAGAAAATGCGTGCGCAAAGCAATGCAATGAGTAGTTTTCAGGACACAATGGGCTATTCGGAGGAGCTATTCCCACCCCCACAATCTTCTACCTGTGAAAGGTCAATGGAACAGCCACAAATGTTGTGCCCGGATTCACAACCTTTTTCTGTGGAAAATGCACCTCGCACTGAAATGCAAGGCGAGGCCGAGGATGAACATGACGTCAACAACTCAACATGACGCAAAATGGAGGCGGAACAGAAAGCTGCTTTCAATGTTTTGAAGGCCTTAATTGCCTCCGGTGGCCAGTTAGATGCATCGTTCGTCACACCGAAATCCCAGAGCAATGTGTGCAGGAATTTGAATCGCAGGAGGTGTACCGAGATCATCTGGACAAGTGACCAAGTGACAAGTGATCAAGTGACAAGTGACAAAGTGAAAAGTGACAAAGTCAAAAGTGACAAAGTGACCAGTGACAAAGTGACAAAGTGACTGACAAAGTGACAAAATGACAAAGTGACAAGTGACAAAGTGACAAGTGACAAGTGACAAAGTGACAAGTGACAAAGTGACAAAGTGACAAAATGACAAAGTGACAAAGTGACCAGTGACAAAGTGACAAGTGAGAGGTTGTTCTGGGGAGCTCTACTCCACTGCACACAGTCACATATGAGGAGAGGTCTCGTCGGGACTGCTGATCCTCCTCAGCTTGCTCAAAGCCTTGAGGGTTCCTGAAGATCCTCTGCTTGGAGTTCGCCGGGGTTCAGCTTGGTGTCGGGGTCGGCGGCGTCCTCCTCACTCCAACGTGGCAGATCTTCTGTTGAAGGAAAAAAAAACAAACATTTTTTAAAGTCCAGTACCGCTTCTGAAGGACTCACCAAGAGATGCAGGAGCGCTTCAATCTAGCGCACCATCGCTCGCTGGGTGATGTCCCTCCCTACGCGCTGGAATTCTACGCTGCACATGCTAGCACGCTTTTGTGCAGTGCCGAGGCGCATTCCAGCAGCTAGCTACCAAGCTTCTGTAGATCTGATTGGGCCACCATGTTGGATCTCTGCCAAGTCCTCCAAAATTTTGAGCAATCCACGTTGCTTGTGACTGAGCAGTGACAACTCTACAGTCAGCATTACAATACCACTGCTGTGTTTACTGAAGAAATCAATGTTGAAGATGGAAACCGCTGGCATGATGCAAGTGGGGGAATCTGAAGATGAAAACGATCAGCGTGATGATACCAACATCAGGCAACCTGCCTCAGGAAACGCTGGTCCCAGCTATGACAAAGAACAGGACGAGGAACAGCTGGAGTTGGAGCAGGATTTGGATGCCCCCACTGCCGAGGGACAGAGCGGTGCACGTTGGACTTCCACAATTTAGCGGGAATGGACAGCAGAAGAGGAAGAAAGTGATGCTGGTGACGAATATGGTGCATCACAACAATCACAACGCTCACAAGAACATGAAGACAGAGGAGTCTGGCAGGACTCTCTGGCACACATGGCTCAATTCATGCTAGACTGCATTGAACGCGGCCCGCGCATTATTCACTATTCATTATTATTCATTATTCTGGACAACACCAATTACTGGGTTTATACCCAGTTTATACAAACACAATGTTAAAAAACTGATTGAAGAAAGTGTCAGACAGGTCAAAAATGGAACAATTCCAGCAGGCCCTTGAGGATGGAGACTTTAGAGAGGAGATTGACATCCTCCTCCTTCTCTAGCCAGTTGTACGCCGACAGACTGACTTCAGCAAACCCAGGAGGACCAGGAGGGCAGCAAAGAACACAAGCTGCTGCTAGTGCCCAAAAGGGAATGGTATTGGCAGTGTCCTTGGAGTGGGAACATTTTCTGACACCCATGCAGCAGCCCACAGAACAGTAATCGGGCAGTTCCACGTCCTCCAACACCAATCGCCTGGAGAAGATGGTCAAGGACTACATGTCAGATGGCGTAGCTGTGTTGAACAATCCATCTGCAGACAGACGGTGAGTGTGACAGCACAGAAGGACCATGGCAACTCACTCATAGTACCACAGTTTGATAGTGCTGCCCAAAAAATGATATGGATCCGTGGACCCGGGCAGTACTGGGAAGTGGGAACGCAGATTTTAGTACCTAAACACTCGATACAACATGTTTTCCGGGGTCGGACTCTGAGGCACATACAGATGGTCCCGATCATCATCCTCATCATACAACTCTTCTCCTGAGTCTGACCCACCCACCACCTCTGCCACCCCAACATCCCCAGACACAGACCCCTCATCGTCCTCAACATTAACTTGGGATGCTGGCCTGAGCCCGACCTCCTCCTCCACATCAGGCCCCATCATCTCCTCAATGGCAGCCCTCAATAATCGCTCTGGCGCCGGACCAATGGACACAACGTTCTCCTCCGGGGAGGGCTGCTGCTGCTGACCACTGGCTGCTGGGGTGGATGTTATAGCTTGCGTGGGGCGTTGGCTGTTGCTGTTGTTGGGAGTGCTGCTCACAGCGGAGGTCTCTGAGGAACTCATGGTGAGCTCATATAGTGGTTGACGTTGAGTGGAGTATTACTGATCCCAGCAATATACACACTGACTGGCAGAGTACACAATGCTATATAGTGTGCTGGGTGAGCGGTGTACACAGAGTGGCAGTAAACACAATGCTATATAGTGTGGCTGAGCGAGCGGTGTACTACTGTTCCCAGCAGACACAGAGTGGCAGTAAACACATTGCTATATAGTGTGGCTGAGCGAGCGGTGTACTACTATTCCCAGCAGCAACACAGAGCACAATGCTATACAGGGTGAGCGGTGTACTACTGTTCCCAGCAGAAACACAGAGTGGCAGTAGACACAATGCTATGTAGTGTGGGTGAGCGGTGTACCACTATTCCCAGCAGCGACACAGAGCACAATGCTATACAGTGGCGGGTGAGCGGTGTACTGCTGTTCCCAGCAGACACAGAGTGGCAGTAAACACAATGCTATATAGTGTGGCTGAGCGAGGTACACAGAGTGGCAGTAAACAGAATGCTATATAGTGTGGCTGAGCGAGCGGTGTACTACTATTCCCAGCAGACACAGAACAGTAAACAGAATGCTATATAGTGTGGCTGAGCGGTGTACCACTATTCCCAGCAGCAACACAGAGCACAATGCTTTACAGTGGCGGGTGAGCGGTGTACTACTATTCCCAGCAGACACAGAGTGGCAGTAAACAGAATGCTATATAGTGTGGCTGAGCGAGCGGTGTACTACTGTTCCCAGCAGCGACACACAATGACTGGGGGGACCCTGGCTAGCGTGGCTGGAGCGCGAACTACCCTGCCTGCCTACCCAAAGCTAAACCCACAGACAAATGGCGGAGATATGACGTGGTTCGGGTATTTATTTACCTCAACCACGTGACAGTTCGGCCAATCAGAGCGCGTTCGGGTCCGAACCACGTGACCCGTTCGGCCAATCACAGCGCTAGCCGAACGTTCGGGGAACGTTCGGCCATGCGCTCTTAGTTCGGCCATGTGGCCGAACGGTTTGGCCGAACACCATCAGGTGTTCGGCCGAACTCGAACATCACCCGAATAGGGTGATGTTCTGCAGAACCCGAACAGTGGCGAACACTGTTCGCCCAACACTAGTTGTTGCAAGTAGACTTGTTATAAGGAGGTACAGGAAGGGGCTTATTTTAGGAGAACACGAATGTCGCGTGTTCTAACTGGTGAAAATATTGAACTTTGTTATGCATCCCAACCGATGGACGGACAACTTGAGGTAATAGCATGGAGTCAATGACTATTTTTGCATTTTAAAACTAACGAAGGAGACCCTAATATGCACATATATATATGCTTTGTTTATCAGAATCGAGCTCTGAGTGACATCTATCTATATATATAATAGAGTAAGTGCATCAACCTTCAAGCAAGAAGAAGAAGTAGCACCCTGCCCCCAGGGCTGGTCCAATCAAGAAGAAGGGGCTGGTCCAATCAAGAAGAAGAAGTAGTGTCATATCAAACCAAGGGCAAAGAGGGATAATTTGCATATTCAGTAGCAGTGCATTGTGGGTAACTACAAATGTTCACTTATAGCTGAATTATTGCAGATTTGCTTCTGTTTTAAGAAGGAAAATTACACCAAGCTTTGCTTTTTTAGTAGAAGGTCTTTTTGGTCTCTTTTATCCTCCTATACATTCTTAGTAGTTTGGGTCACCCTGAGCTGCTTGGTTACTCTGTTGTACTGGTCCAAGCCCTATCTCATACAACCTTATCAATCCCTGCCATTAACTGATGGGGACCAAAAGTCTGAAATAGGCTGTCACATGTGGGTTTGATATGACTGTGTAAAACTTAACCACTTCGCCATATCTGGACGCATATATCCGTCCAGATAGGCAGTGGTGCTGCAGCCGTATGGTGCGTGCGATCGAGCGCGCTCCCGCTGCCCCCCCGATCAGTGAATGGGAATATAATTCCCATTCACCGATCTAAGTCCCCGGCAGAAATACCGACGCTTTCTCATCAGAGAGCGTGGTATTTCTGCCCCCAGGAAACTTCTTCTCTTCATTTTAGTTCCTAGATGCGACATTGTTCGCATCCAGGAATTTTTTGAATGTGGCCATCTTGTGGCCAAATAGTAAACTGCACCCACATACTTTTATTAAATAAAAAAATACATTATATTACATCTAAAATTAGCAGTTTCCCTCACAAACTAAAATTACCCAAATACATTTTTGTATTAAAAAAAAAAAAAAAAAATTACAATTAAAAAAAAAAAAAAAAAACTACATAAATAGTAGCCTAAGGGTCTGAACTTTTTAAATATACATGTCAAGAGAGTATCTTATTAATTTTTTTAAAATGATAAGCTTGTAAATAGTGATGGACGCAAATTGAAAAAATGCACCTTTATTTCTAAATAAAATATCGGCGCCATAAATTGTGATAGGGACGTAATTTAAACGGTGTAATAAGTGGGACAAATTTGCACATAAAATGCATAGGTTTTATTTACTGTAGCATGTATTAATTTTAAACTATAATGGCCAAAAACTGAGAAATAATGATTTTTTTCCATTTCTATCTTAATCTTCCTGTTAAAATGCATTTACATTAAAGTGCCTCTTAGCAAAATGTACTACCCAAAGAAAGCCTAATTAGTGGCGGAAAAAACGAGATATAGATCAATTAATTTTGATAAGTAGCGATAAAGTTATTCGCGAATGAATGGGAGGTGAACATTGCTCGGATGCATAAGATTTTCGAAGCTGTAGGCTGAAGTGGTTAAAGCTATAGGCTTGCTTGGCTTACCAAGGGTGAAAAGGAAGTTTTTGCATATATAGTAGCAGTGCATTATAGTGATGGGAATTCCGGCTCTTCTCGGAGAATCGGCTCTTCTGAATCGGCTCCCATTAAAGAGCCGACTCTTACGGCTCTCAATCGGCTCTTCATTAAATATCACTAGACGCCAATCAGAATCGGAGTAAAAGCCCCGCCCCCGTCTCCATGACAACTCCAGACTGCTTCTCTCACTCGGGCAATCCCTCCTGCTACTGTTCTGCTCTGCCCCATACACTCCTACAAGCTGCACGAGGAGGACTATATCTCCCAGCATGCTTCAGCGCCCTTTATTACACAGCAAACCAGAGCTGTGTGGGGCGGCTGAGGCATCGGCTCTTTTGAAACTGAGAACCGGCTCTTGTCGTTCGCAGCAAAGAGCCGGCTCTTAGACACATCACTAGTGCATTATGGGTAATCACAAATGTTCACTTATAGCTGAATTATTGCAGATTTTCTTCTGTTTTAAGAAGGCAAAGAAGGCTTTGCTTTTTTTAGTAGCAGGTCTTTTTGGTACCTTTTATCCCCCTGTACATTCCGAATGGTTTGGGTCACCCTGAGCTGCTTGGTTACTCTGTTGTACTGGTCCAAGCCCTATCTCTTACAGCCATATCAATCCTTGCCATGTTCAGATGAGAACCAAAAGTCTGAAACAGGCTGTCACATGTGGGTTTGATATAACTGTGTAAAATTTAAAGCTATAGGCTTGCTAAACACCAGTGGTTCTTGCTTAGCTTAGGCAGGGTTCACATTTGCGTTAGCAGTCAGGATTTTCCGGACTGGATCCAGAACGTATACTGTAACAACAGAACGGACGTTTGACAATCCAGTGATAGTCTATGGATGCGTACATACTCGTCCGTTCCACGCGGCCTGGATCCGGACTCCGGACACTTTTCCAACTTGCTCTATTTTTCACGTACGTCGGTTCCGGCCGCCGCACCCGGACCGGATCCTGACTGCACCATCCGCACAGCTGAACCAATGAGAAACGGAAAGGAGGCAACACACTGGCTATAAAAAATCTGGACGTTCTACCCACTTCCTAGACGTTTTCTATGGTCATAGCGGCCATTTTGGATGGTACATGGGCCCAGCGTTTGAGGAGTGGAGCAGCAGTGACTTGTGGCTGGAGATATTTGGCAGCATGTCGGACGAAGAGGTGAGGCCCTACACACCTGAGGACCTGATTCTACAGGTGCAGCAGCTACCTGCCTGGTGCACCCATAATCTCCTGCGAGGAGCACGCCTTCTTCCCACATAGTATAGGTAAAAATCAAAAAGGAGACAATTCCCAGGTAAAATGAGTACAAAAACACTGGATCCATGGTCCAAACTGCAGTCTTTATATCCAAGGGTGGTCTCCACACATCAAGCTGTCTCCAACAATGACCCCAGGGCTTCTGCAGACCTCCCAGACCCCCAAGAATTTATATAGTCTGTATCTCTTTAAAAACGGATCCGGATATCAACCTAATCACCTACTGATGAAAAACCGGATGCAAACGGAACGGAACCGGACATCCGTTCCGTTTTTTTGCAAAAACGCAAGTGTGAACGGTGCCTTACTAAGGATGAAAAGGAATTATTTGCATATTTAGTAGCAGTGCATTGTGGGTAACCACAAATGTTCACTTATAGCTGAATTATTGCATATTTCCTTCTGTTTTAGGAAGGCAAATTACACCAAGCTTTGCTTATTTTAGTAGGAGGGCTTTTTGGTCCTTTTTATTCCCCTATACATTCCGAGTGGTTTGGGTCACCCTGAGCTGCTTGGTTACTCTGTTGTACTGGTCCAAGCCCTATCTCATACAGCTGTATCAATCCCTGCCATGTACTGATGAAGGCTAAAAGTCTGAAACAGGCTGTCACATGTGGGTTTGATATGACTGTGTAAAATTTAAAGCTATATGCTTGCTATTCACCAGTGGTTTTGGATGCTTGCTTGGCTTACCAAGGGGGAAAAGGGGTAATTTGCATATTTAGTAGCAGTGCATTGCGGGTAACCACAAATGTTCACTTATAGCTGAGTTATTGCAGATTTGCTTCTGTTTTAAGAAGGAAAATTACACCAAGCTTTGCTTTTTTTAGTAGGAGGGCTTTTTGGTCTCTTTTATCCTCCTATACATTCTTAGTAGTTTGGGTCACCCTGAGCTGCTTGGTTACTCTGTTGTACTGGTCCAAGCCCTATCTCATGCAGCCTTATCAATCCTTGCTATGTACTGATGAGGACCAAAAGTCTGAAACAGGCTGTCACATGTGGGCTTGATATGACTGTGTAAAACTAAAAGCAAGGGCTTGCTTGACTTGCCAAGGGCGAAAAGGAATAATTTGCATATTTAGTAGCAGTGGGTTTGATATGACTGTGTAAAATTTAAAGCTATATGCTTGCTATTCACCAGTGGTTTTGGATGCTTGCTTGGCTTACCAAGGGGGAAAAGGGGTAATTTGCATATTTAGTAGCAGTGCATTGTGGGTAATCTCAAATGTTCACTTATAGCTGAATTATTGCAGATTTTCTTCTGTTTTAAGAAGGCAAATTACACCAAGCTTTGATTTTTTTAGTAGAAGGTCTTTTTGGTCCCTTTTATCCACCTATACATTCAAAGTGGTTTGGGCCACCCTGAGCTGCTTGGTTACTCTGTTGTACTGGTCCAAGCCCTATCTCATACAGCCTCATCAATCCTTGCCATGTATAGATGAGGACCAAAAGTCTGAAACAGGCTGTCACATGTGGGTTTGATATGGCTGTGTAAAATTCAAAGCTATAGGCTTGCTATACACCAGTGGTTCTGGATGCTTGCTTGGCTTACTAAGGGTGAAAAGGAATTCTTTGCATATTTAGTAGCAGTGCATTGTAGGTAACCACAAATGTTCACTTATAGCTGAATTATTGCAGATTTCCTTCTGTTTTAGGAAGGCAAATTACACCAAGCTTTGCTTTTTTAAGTAGAAGGTCTCTTTGGTCCCTTTTATCCCCCTATACATTCCAAGTGATTTGGGTCACCCTGAGCTGCTTGGTTACTCTGCTGTACTGGTCCAAGCCCCATCTCATACAGCTGTATCAATTCCTGCCATGTACTGATGAGGACCAAAAGTCTGAAACAGGCTGTGTACATGTGGGTTTGATATGACTGTGTAAAATTTAAAGCTATATGCTTGCTATACACCAGCAGCTCTGGATACTTGCTTGGCTTACCAAGGGGGAAAAGGGATAATTTGCATATTTAGTAGCAGTGCATTGTGGGTAACCACAAATGTTCACTTATAGCTAAATTATTGCAGATTTCCTTCTGTTTTAAAAAGGCAAATTACACCACTCCAGTGTGCGGCATTGCAGGAAGTGACGACAGTGGAACGCATGATGGAACACGGAAGAGGTGAGTCATCCCCGCCCGCTGCCTCTTACTAATAGTGGCGGCTGCTACTGTGCTTAAGCAGGAGGGGGAGCGCACATGGGGGACCCAGGTGAGGGGGGAGTCCTGCTGAGCTTAAGCTGGGGGTAGAGCACACATGGGGGACCCAGTTAAATAGGGGGGCAACCCTCCTTCCCGCCGCTGTGCCCAATACCCCCTTCCTGTCCTCTACCCTCTTATGTGGCGTATGCTACGCCGCAGGTCGGCTAGTTATTATTATTTATTGTATTTATAAAGCGCCAACATATTACGCAGCTCTGGACAATAAATATATGCAATTATACAAGGATGACAGACATAACAAGGTCATACAACATAGAACAAAGTCATACTTGCAAATTGTACAAAATACATGATCATGCAATATGAGCTGGTTAGGTAGGCCCAGTAATACAAGTACAGGCTGTCATAGGACAGGAGCACACGATCCTGTATGCCTGCATGCACACAGCGCTGTGTAATATGTTGGCGCTTTATAAATCCAATAAATAATGATAATAATGCACAGACACTGGTGGCATTAGCATGAGTACAGACGCATTGATGAGGCTACATTGCTACCTTACACACCTTTAGCTTGAAGCAGTTTCTCTGCTAGATAAATGATGTGTCACATTACACACACACACATAAAGCCTGATCTTATCTTCTATCCCATCCCAGGATCTGAAGCATGAAGTGTGTGGTGTATGAACGAGAAGTGACATGTAAATCCACTGTCACGTACTTTATGATCTGCTTCAGTCAAGTCAAACAATTTACATTGCAGATACACCCATACACAAAAGTTTCTGAGCGCTCATATGGCCACATTCAGAGCAGGAATTTATTTTCAAGCACTATTTCCAGCACATGAGACATATTGGCACGCACATTGTGGGTGGGAAATTCTCCAGTATGCTTGGGGTACCCCTATATATCCTAGGCTCTATATAGCCAGCAATGTTTCCTTCCCTCTCTCTATGTTGCCAAGGGAGCGTCCTAATTATGCTGAAGTTATAAAGTGAATGGAAAGGGGGTGATTCGATTTTCGAAGTTTCCTGAATACACAGAAGACAGATTCTACCTGTAGCCATTCATCTATATCATACATGTCAAACTCTGGGCCATGGCCAAATCTGGCCCACAGAACCATTAAATTTGGCCAAAACCATTAAAAAGTAATTATTACTTTTATTGATTTATAAAGTGCCTAATATTCAGTGGCACTGTTCAGAGTAAGAAACAAACATAGGGTACATAATAATACAGACAATTGCATACACAATATATCCACATTGGTACATATTAATACAGAATTAAAAGACATAATACAGTGACAAATGTAACATGATGTGCCCTTGAACAATCTACGAGGAGGTAACAAGAGGTGGGGTGTGTATATCTACAAGCAGTGTGTTTTATAGGATATATTTAATAAGCATAACTTAGGCCAGGGGTTGAAGGTGAATGACCTAGGCTAGAGTGTAGGCATGTCCAAAAAAGTGAGTTTTCAGGGATCACTTAAAGATTTAAAAGGTTGGAGAGTAACGGACGTGTTGTGGAAGATAATCCTAGAGGAGGGGTGAGGTTCGTGAGAAATCCTGCATACATACAGTATATGCGAGAAGATAGTTCTAGAGGAGGTGTGTAAAGCAGAGATTGCGGTTGTGTTGGTATCTGGAGACTAGTGAGGAGATGTATAGGGGGAGAAATTTAGGAGAGCTTTGTAGGTTAGATTTAAGAGTTTGAAGTGGATCCTGTGGTTATTTAGCAACCAATGAAGAGCATGACAGAGAGGAGAAACAGAGGAGGAGAGAGAGGAAAGATGAATGAGTTGGGCAGCCTAATTTAGTACAGATTGGAGGGGTGCCAGTCTGTTAGTTGGTAGTCCACAAAGTAATATGATACAATAGCCCAGACCAGATATCATAAGATAAGAGCATGTACTAACATTTTACTAGTGTCGTGGTCCTGGGTGAGAAAAGGTTGGACGGGAGGTATGGTTTTGAGCTGGAGATGACACTTACATATTGTTGGCAGGGATATAATTTTGGCTTTTATTGTTGATTCCCTTTAAAACTAAAATGACTACCAGAAATGCTGTGAGGGTAGCATGCATCACATGCATACTTTCAGACAGGAAGTACATCACACAACTTTGTCGGTATGCCCATATGGGCCACACCTCTACCGCAACAATCTATAAAGATTGTTGTGGTGCCATGGATTCCAGTGCAATTGTGTGCCAAGTAGTAACACTTCGTACCGCTTGTCTGCGTTGCCAGATGCATCATGTCACACCGCGGGCACTGTGGCCATGGCCAATCTCATAGAGATGAATGGCCACTGGGACCGGGGGCTTGTGGGGTAAAATACCATAAAGCAACACACTAGTCTGAAAGGAGCCTTAACCACTTCGTCCACAGGTCAGTAGATATACGTTCTCTGGGACTTCATCTAAGCCACAGGTCAGTAGATATACGTCTTGTAGCAGAAGCAGTGCTGTGTAGGATTGGGCTTGCTCCTGTGCATATTTCTGGCACTATTTGATGCAGGACTAATTGGTGAATGGGAATATAAGTTTCCTGAGCTAATGAGATTGATTTTTACTATTAAAGGTACTTTATTTTCTCATTTCATAGTGAAAAACACACTTTGTAGCACTATTTCAGAATCAAATATCTTCACCATAAATTGTGACCGGAACATAATCGAAGTTTTGTGATAAGCAGTAAGAATAGCCAAACAAAATGTATGTTTTTTATCGACGGTAGCAATTTTTATTTTTAAACTGGAATTGGTAAAACTGAGAAATACATGTTTTTTCTATTTTTTTCTTTGTTTTCCCATTAAAATTCATAGAAAACTAAATTGTTTGAGGGAAAAATGGCATACAATGAAAGCCTAGTTTGTCTTGAAAAAAACAATATATATTTCATGTCTGTGTCATAAGTAGGGATAAAGTTATTTCTGATTACATAGGGACATAGCTAAACTGTCAAAACTGCTCTGGTCAATAAGTTGAAAACAAGGTCTGGATGCGAAGTGGTTAAAGACACACCCAGCTATGGTCCCGAGTCGGAGTTTTACCTTGTGCCCCCTCAAGCGCTCTATACATACAAAATGAAATGAAGCACCTAAACTTGCCAAGTACAGCTGCAGAGAGGTTTAAGCAGGGGGAGGGGGAACAGTTTGCTAATGACCACTATTCAAAAATCATATAGAGGTGATCATTATAAAGATACCATACACTACGTCAATTTCCTGTCGAAATACAGAAGATTCGATCACTGTAATCGAATCTGTTGTGAAATCGTTAAGGCTGATGTTGACCGATTGACGGATTTCCTTCCGAAATCGATCAATTTAGTCGATCTGTCCAGGCGGAAAATTTTACTTGATAGCCAGTGGGTCGTGAGTGCATTGTTAGCAACGTTCAATGCAGTGATCACTGATGCAGCAGTAATATCACCTGTCCGCCGGTGCGAGTCCCCGGGTCCCTGCAGTCTCTCACTCATTGCGGCGTCTTCTCCGTCTTCTTTTCACTTCCTGTCCCGTCCATTGAGAATGCAAAGTTCAAACAGTAGAGCGCTCTCTACTGTTTTAACTTACGCTTATCACAGGACGGGATACGAAGTGAAGGGGAGAATGGCGAAGGACGCTGGAAGAAGTGAGAGACTGCAGGGACCTGGGGACTTGTGCTGGTGGACAGGTAATATCATTGGGGTGGTGAGGCAGGCGGCAGCTCCGTTGGCTGTGAATTGATTTCACGCTGAAATTGATTCAAAATCTGTGTGCAATGTATGGACAGCCAATAGACCCCTCTCTGATCAGATTTGAGAAGGATCTATCTGTTGGTTGATCTGGTGGCAATCGACCAGTGGCAACCAGAGCTGTTGTAAATAAAACATTTTATACATACCTAGGGCTTCCTCCAGCCCCATACGCATCCTCAGTCTTCTCACTGCTCCGATAACGGGTCCCCGCACTCCCGTCAGTCAGGCCAGTGTACCCAAGAGAAGTGCGCCCTCTACGTATGTCTCCAACAGCTGCTGGAGAGATACGCAAACAGCACACTTCACTTACGTTAGACTGGCTCCGACTGACAGAAGTGTGGGGACCCGGTATCGGAGCTGCAAGAAGACTGAGGATGGCAGCGTTGGATCGATCCATGCGTATGGGGCTGGAAGAAGCCCCAGGTATGTATAAAACGTTTTATTTACAACAGCTCTGGTACACTTTAAGCATTGCACAACAGTCAAAGGAAAGCACCTCTGGTCCAGGGTCCCCAGTGATTGCAACCTCTCCGTTCCCTATTCCTATGCCACTGTGCCTGCTCCAATGAAGTCTCTGATGTTTCACTTATTTACAGGATTTCTGATCTTTATAAACCTCCCTTCCCACTGCCTTACTCCAAGCTATTTAGTTCACACTTCATGCTCCTCTGGCATGTGCAGATGTGCTGCTCCATGACATCCTGCAGATCAGAGGAAAGTGGATACAGTGAGATCAGACATAAGGCAGGCTGATACTGAAAGTTACAACTATTGTGCAACACTGATAAGCATGAAATGATGCCTGCATTTTTAATGAGAGTGTTCAGTAGTCACATGTAGATATAATTATACACAGAAATAAGATTAACATAAAATTAACATGCAACTTTTTTTTTTTTACATTTAGTTGATTATCAGTTGCGAAAGTGTACCTATAGGAAAGGGGAGGCATGAAATTTGGGCGCATATGAAAAGTAGACAAATTGTGTGCCCATTCACTCTAATGTTAAATATCGGCTATTGGGCACAAAATTGGACGCCCATTAACTAGTGGGAATTTTTTTTTTGTTTTGAGAATTAGTGGTTTGTAAAATATAGTTTTCAAATTTGTTTTGACAATTATAATTTTTTGTAAATTATCGTTTTAACTGTTTTAACATTTTGAAATTGTTTTTGAGGATTATAATTTCATAAATTATCATTTTGAAATCTATTATCTTGCAAATCTATCACATATGCTTTGAAATGTATTATCTTACAAAGGTACCGCTTTTTGCATTTAGATTTTTTGCAGCAAAGAAAGGTTTTAGTGTTAGGCGCCAAGAAGGGGATTTTAGGGTTAAGCATCAGGAAGGGGGGTTTTAGGCTTAGGTACCACCAGGGAGGTCTTAGGGTTAGGCATCACCAGTGGGGTCTTAGGGTTAGGAAAAACCAGGGAGGTCTTAGGTTAGACGCCCCCACCCCCCGATTTGGAATGATTGCACAGCTCCCGACAATTTACTCTGCTTCATTTAATGTTCTCACATGACATGCTGCAGCTCAACACAATAGCACACTGACTGGCTGTGAGTCTGTGATAAACAGACTGCTCACCCTCAGCCACTCCATTCCTGCTTAACCACTTCCCGACCGCCCACTACACAGGGGCGGCGGGGAAGTGGAGCCCTGCAGGACGGCCTCACCCACAGAGGCGGCGGTCCATTTAAGGGCATGGGCGGAGCGATCGCGTCATCCGTGACGCGATCCTCCGCCGGCGCCTGTCACCGCTCGCTCGCCGCAACATCCCGCCGGCTATACGGAAGCGCCGGCGGGATGTTAACCCCGCGATCGCCGCATACAAAGTGTATAATACACTTTGTAATGTTTACAAAGTGTATTATACAGGCTGCCTCCTGCCCTGGTGGTCCCAGTGTCCGAGGGACCACCAGGGCAGGCTGCAGCCACCCTAGTCTGCACCCAAGCACACTGATTTCTCCCTCCCCTGCCCCAGATCGCCCACAGCAGCCATCAGACCCCCCCCTGCCCACCCCCCAGACCCCTGTTTGCACCCAATCACCCCCCTAATCACCCATCAATCACTCCCTGTCACTATCTGTCAACGCTATTTTTTTTTATCCCCCCCCCCTGCTCCCTGCCCCCTCCTGATCACCCCCCACCCCTCAGATTCTCCCCAGACCACCCCCCCCAGACCACCCCCCCCCCTGTTCACTGTATGCATCTATCCCCCTGATCACCTGTCAATCACCTGTCAATCACCTGTCAATCACCCGTCAATCACCCGTCAATCACCCGTCAATCACCCCCTGTCACTGCCACCCATCAATCAGCCCCTAACCTGCCCCTTGCGGGCAATCTGATCACCCCCCCACACCAATAGATCGCCCACAGATCCGACATCAGATCACCTCCCAAATCCATTGTTTACATCTATTCTCTCCTCTAAACACCCACTAATTACCCATCAATCACCCATCAATCACCCCCTATCACCACCTGTCACTGTTACCTATCAGATCAGACCCTAATCTGCCCCTTGCGGGCACCCAATCACCTGCCTACACGCTCAGATTGCCCTCAGACCCCCCCTTATCAATTCGCCAGTGCATTAAATACATCTGTTCTTCCCTGTAATAACCCACTGATCACCTGTCAATCACCTGCCAATCACCTATCACCCATCAATCACCCCCTGTCACTGCCACCCATCAATCAGCCCCTAACCTGCCCCTTGCGGGCAATCTGATCACCCACCCACACCATTAGATCGCCCGCAAACCCGCCGTCAGATTACCTCCCAAATGTATCATTTACATCTGTTATCTTCTCTAAACACCCACTAATTACCCATCAATCACCCCCTATCACCACCTGTCACTTTTACCTATCAGATCAGACCCTAATCTGCCCCTTGCGGGCACCCAATCACCCGCCCACACGCTCAGATTGCCCTCTGACCCCCCCCCCCCTTATCAATTCGCCAGTGCATTAATTACATCTGTCCTTCCCTGTAATAACCCACTGATCACCTGTCAATCACCTGCCAATCACCTATCACCCATCAATCACCCCCTGTCACTGCCACCCAACAATCAGCCCCTAACCTGCCCCTTGCGGGCAAACTGATCACCCACCTACACCAATAGATCGCCCGCAGATCCGACATCAGATCACCACCCAAGCGCAGTGTTTCCATCTATTCTCTCCTCTAAACACCCACTAATTACCCATCAATCACCCATCAATCACCCCCTATCACCACCTGTCACTGTTACCCATCAGATCAGACCCTAATCTGCCCCTTGCGGGCACCCAATCGCCCGCCTACAATCTCAGATTGCCCTCAGACCCACCCTTATCAATTCGCCAGTGCTATATTTACATCTGTTCTCCCCTGTAATAACCCACTGATTACCTGTCAATCACCTATCAATCACCCATCAATCACCCCCTGTCACTGACACCCATCAATCACCCGCTGTCACTGACACCCATCAATCAGCCCCTAACCTGCCCCTTGTGGGCAAACTGATCACCCACCCACACCAATAGATCGCCCGCAGATCCGACAACAGATCACCACCCAAGCGCAGTGTTTCCATCTATTCTCTACCCTAAACACCCACTAATTACCCATCAATCACCCCCTGTCACTGCTACCTATCAGATTAGACCCCTATCTGCCCCTAGGGCACTCAATCACCCGCCCACACCCTCAGAATGCCCTCAGACCCCAGCCCTGATCACCTCGCCAGTGCATTGCTTGCATCTATTCTCCCCTCTAATCACACCTTGAGACACCCATCAATCACCTCCTGTCACCCCCTAGCACACCTACCCATCAGATCAGGCCCCAATTTGCCCCGTGTGGGCTCCTGATCACTCGGCCAAACCCTTAGACCCCCTTCCGATCACCTCCCCAGTGCATTGATTGCATCTATTTTCCCCTCTAACCACCCCCTGAGACACCCATCAATCACCTCCTGTCACCCCCCTAGCACTCCTATCCATCAGATCAGGCCCAATACAACCTGTCATCTAAAAGGCCACCCTGCTTATGACCGGTTCCACAAAATTCACCCCCTCATAGACCACCTGTCATCAAAATTTGCAGATGCTTATACCCCTGAACAGTCATTTTGAGACATTTGGTTTCCAGACTACTCACGGTTTTGGGCCTGTAAAATGCCAGGGCGGTATAGGAACCCCACAAGTGACCCCATTTTAGAAAAAAAAGACACCCCAAGGTATTATGTTAGGTGTATGACGAGTTCATAGAAGATTTTATTTTTTGTCAAAAGTTAGCGGAAAATAATTTTTATTGGTTTTTTTTCACAAAGTGTCATTTTTCACTAACTTGTGACAAAAAATAAAATCTTCTATGAACTTGCCATACACCTAACGGAATACCTTGGGGTGTCTTCTTTCTAAAATGGGGTCACTTGTGGGGTTCCTATACTGCCCTGGCATTTTAGGGGCCCTAAACCGCGAGGAGTAGTCTAGAAAACAAATGCTTCAAAATGACCTGTGAATAGGACGTTGGGCCCCTTAGCGCACCTAGGCTGCAAAAAAGTGTCACACATGTGGTACCACCGTACTCAGGAAAAGTAGTATAATGTGTTTTGGGGTGTATTTTTACACATACCCATGCTGGGTGGGAGAAATTTCTATGTAAATGGACAATTGTGTGTAAAAAAATCAAACAATTGTCATTTACAGAGATATTTCTCCCACTTAGCATGGGTATGTGTAAAAATACACCCCAAAACGCATTATACTACTTCTCCTGAGTACAGCGGTACCACATGTGTGGCACTTTTTTACACCCTAAGTACGCTAAGGGGCCCAAAGTCCAATGAGTACCTTTAGGATTTCACAGGTCATTTTGCGACATTTGGTTTCAAGACTACTCCTCACGGTTTAGGGCCCCTAAAATGCCAGGGCAGTATAGGAACCCCACAAATGACCCCATTCTAGAAAGACGACACCCAAAGGTATTCCGTACGGAGTATGGTGAGTTCATAGAAGATTTTATTTTTTGTCACAAGTTAGCGGAAAATGACACTTTGTGAAAAAAAACTATTAAAATCAATTTCCGCTAACTTGTGACAAAAAAATAAAAACTTCTATGAACTCACCATACTCCTAACGGAATACCTTGGGGTGTCTTCTTTCTAAAATGGGGTCATTAGTGGGGTTCCTATACTGCCCTGGCATTTTAGGGGCCCTAAACCGTGAGGAGTAGTCTTGAAACAAAAATGACCTGTGAAATCCTAAAGGTACTCATTGGACTTTATGCCCCTTAGTGCAGTTAGGGTGCAAAAAAGTGCCACACATGTGGTATCGCCGTACTCGGGAGAAGTAGTACAATGTGTTTTGAGGTGTATTTTTACACATACCCATGCTGGGTGGGAGAAATACCTCTGTAAATGACAATCTTTTGATTTTTTTACACACAATTGTCCATTTACAGAGGTATTTCTCCCACCCAGCATGGGTATGTGTAAAAATACACCTCAAAACACATTGTACTGCTTCTCCCGAGTATGGCGATACCACATGTGTGGCACTTTTTTGCACCCTAACTGCGCTAAAGGGCCCAAAGTCCAATGAGTACCTTTAGGATTTCACAGGTCATTTTGAGAAATTTCGTTTCAAGGCTACTCCTCACGGTTTAGGGCCCCTAAAATGCCAGGGCAGTATAGGAACCCCACAAATGACCCCATTTTAGAAAGAAGACACCCCAAGGTATTCCGTTAGGAGTATGGTGAGTTCATAGAAGTTTTTATTTTTTGTCAAAAGTTAGCGGAAATTGATTTTAATTGTGTTTTTTCACAAAGTGTCATTTTCCGCTAACTTGTGACAAAAAATAAAATCTTCTATGAACTCGCCATACTACTAACGGAATACCTTGGGGTGTCTTCTTTCTAAAATGGGGTCATTTGTGGGGTTCCTATACTGCCCTGGCATTTTAGGGGCCCTAAACCGTGAGGAGTAGTCTTGAAACGAAATTTCTCAAAATGACCTGTGAAATCTTAAAGGTACTCATTGGACTTTGGGCCCTTTAGCGCAGTTAGGGTGCAAAAAAGTGCCACACATGTGGTATCGCCGTACTCAGGAGAAGTAGTATAATGTGTTTTGTGGTGTATTTTTACACATACCCATGCTGAGTGGGAGAAATATCTCTGTAAATGGACAATTGTGTGTAAAAAAAATTAACAAATTGTCATTTACAGAGATATTTCTCCCACCCAGCATGGGTATGTGTAAAAATACACCCCAAAACACATTATACTACTTCTCCTGAGTATGGCAATACCACATGTGTGGCACTTTTTTGCAGCCTAACTGCGCTAAGGGGTCCAAAGTCCAATGAGCACCTTTAGGCTTTACAGGGGTGCTTACAATTTAGCACCCCCCAAAATGTCAGGACAGTAAACACACCCCACAAATGATCCCATTTTGGAAAGTAGACCCTTCAAGGTATTCAGAGAGGGGCATGGTGAGTCCGTGGCAGATTTCATTTTTTTTTTGTCGCAAGTTAGAAGAAATGGAAACTTTTTTTTTTTTTTTTTTTTCTTCTCACAAAGTGTCATTTTCCGCTTACTTGTGACAAAAAATAATATCTTCTATGAACTCACTATGCCTCTCAGTGAATACTTTGGGATGTCTTCTTTCCAAAATGGGGTCATTTGGGGGGTATTTATACTATCCTGGAATTCTAGCCCCTCATGAAACATGACAGGGGGTCAGAAAAGTCAGAGATGCTTGAAAATGGGAAAATTCACTTTTTGCACCATAGTTTGTAAACGCTATAACTTTTACCCAAACCAATAAATATACACTGAATGGGTTTTTTTTATCAAAAACATGTTTGTCCACATTTTTCGCGCTGCATGTATACAGAAATTTTACTTTATTTGAAAAATGTCAGCACAGAAAGTTAAAAAAATCATTTTTTTGCCAAAATTCATGTCTTTTTTGATGAATATAATAAAAAGTAAAAATCGCAGGAGCAATCAAATAGCCCCAAAAGAAAGCTGTATTAGTGACAAGAAAAGGAGCCAAAATTCATTTAGGTGGTAGGTTGTATGAGCGAGCAATAAACCGTGAAAGCTGCAGTGGTCTGAATGGAAAAAAAGTGGCCGGTCCTTAAGGGGTAGAAAGCCCTAGGTCCTCAAGTGGTTAAGAAGGTACACACAGTACAAAAATGCTGCCCCTTAAATATCAGAGCCTGATGCAAATGTTTCACCTTGCCTCATGAGAGAACCAGCCCTGCAAGGCTTACATTGTGCACATTTGTACAGAACTATGCATTACTGTTCTGTAAAGGTTCATATTTTGCACAGTTCCACTTAATTCTGTGTTAACAATGTTCTTGTTAAGATTAATATTGTGCACATTTCCCCTTAATTCTGTGTTCAGGGGCAAACCCAGGATTTTCAATGGGGGATTCCTGAAAGGTCTCCCTCAGCCCCGCACAATACAGTACAATAATATGGTAGGGCATCGTGCTTGGTACACATAATGCAACGGGATCGATCAGTAGCAGTTTGGATACAGCTAATAATGAGGACAGCCGACATTGCTAATGAAGGGGAAAGTGAAGCATTCACACAGCAGGACACAGGGCTGTGCTCATACCTGACACTGTTAAGTTCCCCAGAGCTGCTCCATGCTCTGTACACACACTGCTGCTACATCCAAAGTCAACTGTAGCAGGAAAAGAAAGGGGGCAGTGCTGTGAGCTGCAGGATACCTGCAGACATTCTGGTGTCTCAACTTGTGCCTGTCCCCAGACACTGCAACGGCCCTGGTCTGGGGAGGGATTCTGGCAGCTGTAATCCCCCCCCCCCCCCTGCGTTTGCCTATGGTGTTAACAATGTTCTTGTTAAGATTAATATTGTGCACATTTCCCCTTAATTCTGTGTTAAATTAATAGTGTTATTGTGAAAGTGAATATTGTGTACATTTATACATTATTGTGCATCACTGTTATTATGAAGGTCCCCACAGCATCAGGCTGTTGCATGGCATTCTCCAATATTTAATCTCTTTCCTGGTGGTTCATAATTCAATTCTCCAACCGTAACCAATGCTTAATATTGGGACATTCTTAGAAGGTATGTGTTCAAGTTAGCCCATGACTGACTCCTAAGTAGTGAAGAGTAATTCACAAAACATGTTGAGCTATATTATTTGGGTACATTCAAAAATGGTGCGGCTAAAAAAAGGCGCTAGGTGGTGCCGATAATAGCATGTTGCTACTAAGGGTATTTAACATTTCAGAATTATCCTAAAACGTTAAATAACCTTAGTAATAAGATGTCATTATCATTATCTCAAATACTGTACATTACTAGAGATTGCCCGAACAGTTTGCTGGAGGACAGTTCCCGGCGAATTTCCACTGTTCGTGGTTTCGGTGAACATATGGCATGTTCAACCCGCCCCCTATACATCATCATAGAGCCAAGCTTTGACCCCTTACCTCACAGTCAGTGGACACATGGGAGCCAATCAGCTAGCACCCCCTCCTGGCCACTTCCCCCCTATCAAAATGCAGTTGCGGTGGCCATATTGGATTCATTCTCTGCTGGCTGCTGATTGTTAGTGAGAGCAGGGTCAGACTTGTTGCAGATAGTTCCTCACTTGTTGTGAAAGCACTCCAAACAGTCCTTTTGAGGGCTAGCACATCGGTCTCTTGTGTTTTTTTGTGGGTGACACTCCACAGCCCACTGACACCCAGAGCTGTGTGCACACTACTGCTGTTGCTACATTAAGTTGCAGGCACAGTACCACTCCAGTGCATAATTATTTCACTGTATTCTGATAGTACTATGTCATTTCTCTGTGTGTGACACTCCACAGCCTACACCCAGAGCTCTATGCACAGTACTGCTATTGTTGTTGCCTCATTAAGTTGCAGGCACAGAACCACTCCAGTGTATTATTATTATTTCACTGTAGTCTGGTAGTACTATTGCATTTCTCTGTGTGGGACACTCCACAGCCCACTGACACCCAGAGCTGTGCACAGTACTACTGCTATTGTTGCTACATTAAGTTTCAGGCACATTACCACTCCAGCGCATTATTTGTAGGTATGTAATGTGATTTCTGCCCTTTATGGATTAAAACATGACTTTGCGTCAACTCCGTAATTTTTGGTGAGACGTTTGGCATGGATCCCATTCTGGCATGCCAAAGTCCAGGTGTTAGACCCCTTAAAAAAAACTTTTCCATCACTTTTGTGGCCAGAAACAGTCTTTGCAGGTTTTAAAATTTGCCTGCCCATTGAAGTCTATGGCAGTTCACCGGGTTTGCATGTTCGTGAATATTTGCGGAAGTTAACTGGAAAGTTTGATGTTCGCAACATCTCTATACATTACCTGGTCCCGACAATCGTGTCTCCTCCTCCACTTCCTGTTCAGTGTGCAGGAGTCCTGCAGCCAGCCAATCACCATGCAGGACTGATGCCGCATGGTGATTGGATGGCTGCAGAACAGCTGTAAACTAATAAGGAAATGAAGGAGACCTGATCACCTGGGACCAGGTAATGTATACTAATGCCCCTTCCTACTCTCACACTGAGCCTAATGCCCCTTCCTACTCTCACTCTGCCTAAACCCGCCTAAACCCAAAAGTAAATACTGTACTCCCGCTGCACTGTGCTGCCTAACACTAACCATCCTGCCTGTACCTGTCTCCCTGCCGTCATAGGCGGCAATAGTACAAGCCCCAATTAGTGGCAAGAAGTTATAACTATGCTGCCCAATAAATAGCTGTTGCTAGGTGTCCACTATTTATTGAGCGCCATAATTTAACCTTTTTGCCACTAATCGTGGCTTGTACTATTGCCGCCTATGACGGTGTCATTTTTATAGGCGCTTGTCCTGCGCAATTTTGATCTACTGTATATGTTATTTATATACAGTAGTTGTGGTATTTATGTTGTGGTTATGCTAGTGTCAAAGTTGCTAATCCGGGTAGCCCTCTGGATGGCACATGCTTTCTATAATTGTGCAACTAAATTATTATCTATATTATGTCCTTCCTAGTAAGGAAAGTAACAGTCTAACATCATAAAATGCTTAGACAGCTAACTGCTGACTATTTCTGCATTCACAGGGATATGAAGCAGCATTTTTCATTACCATACTTTTTCCACAACCAATGTTTTCTATATCAAAGAACAAGGACTAGGAAAAAACACAACCAGTAATTGCCAAACTCAAGTGAACTTTTGTGGTCAAATAACCCTATTGATTACTCAGGAGGGTTCTGATAATCTCTCCATTCTGCCCATATCAGAAAGTATCTGTCAATTTGCGCATCCCAACAGGGGCGTAGCAATAGGGGGTGCAGAGGTAGCGACCGCATCAGGGCCCTTGGGCCAGAGGGGCCCCGAGGGGCCCTCCCACAACTACAGTATTAGCTCCCTATTGGTACTGTGCTCATAATAATCACTTCTATAGATACTTTTAATATTGGTAATCATTAACAAACTGTTCCCAATCCCCTTCTTGCACCTCTGACACTGTAGTTGCCATTGGCAGGGTTTGGTGCGCCGTATCAATTGTTATGTATAGAGTGCTTGGGGGGCCCCATGTAAAACTTGCATCGGGGCCCACAGCTCCTTAGCTACGCCACTGCATCCCAACTTGTATGATTTCTTCTGCATCTTTTACTCTATTGACTTTTTCAAACCATTCTTTACCAGAGAGAACCTCGTCATTCTTCCAAGTTCCAATACTTAGAAATAAGACTCTTTGCTGTATTTAAAGCGGAATATAACCCTGCATTTCAACTTTGCTCTAAAACATTATTTACAGCATATTATACGCAAAAAGCATTTTTTTTTACTAGACCAGCATTGGAAGGGTTAAACACAGAGGTTTTAAGTTCCATGCAGACATTCAGATGGTTACATTCTATTTAGTTAGTGTGTAACTGTTTATCAATAGATACATCTCTTTGGCTGTCCTCCAAGCTCCTTCTCAGTGAGAGAGATGAGTCATAATAAACACATATTTGTAAACAAAAAGTATCTAACTCAAGTTCGGATTCGGTTGCAGAAATCTCTAGGGACTTTAAAGCCCTGTGTAACCCTTCCAATGCTGGTCTAGTAAAAAAAAAAATGCTGGTTGCATATAATATACTGTAAATAATGTTTTAGAGCAAAGTTGAAATGCAGGGTTATATTCCGCTTTAAGGAAGGGGGGAAGAGATGCTCAAATATTGATAAAACTGTGTTAAAAACAGCTACAATAGAAAAAGTTTGACGCGGCTTACCTCAATGACGACAAATTCGTATATGGAATAAACACATTTTACTAAGCGCTAGGCAACACGTTTCGTGGGTCCCTGCCCACTTCCTCAGGCCAAATACTGTGCCAGAAATAAATTAAGCCTGCACGTGGAGCAACTATATTTAAGAGAATGCCTGTATTTAAGAGACTTTTTATAGTTTTTAAAAGGTTTCTTGGTGTGGTGAAAAAGGATATCCCAAGGATCCTTTTGCAATTTAGCAGAGGTTACAACTTAGATTATATCCATGACACAGGAGACCAAAAGGTCTGTATTCTGAGGCAGACCTTTAGGAGGCAGTTTCGCCAGACCCTTTTCAGTAGTGCTCATTTAGCTTAGGTGAAATCTCGTGTAAAATGTTGCACTTATGTTTACACGTAATAACGATTTCGAATTTACTTTGTGTAATCCTCTCATAAATTTGGCTTGTTGCGCAAAATTACGAACATGGCAGTTGTATGTAGTCTTTTGCAAGAATTACAAAAAAAAATTAAAAAAAAAAAATCACATACCAGTATGGTTAGGGGAAATGTGGGAAATAGTGGAAACACTTAAAAAGAATATATCTCAAAAATACCTTGTAGTTTTTGAAAAAAAAATAGATTTCAGAAAATTCAAAGAAAAAATGTTTTTTTAATTTCAGTAAAATGATATTTTGCTGTGGTACATTTTAATATATACCGAGACCCAACTTCTGCAAAACGGAGACATTGGGCTTGATTCACAAAGCCGCGATAACTCTTATCACAGTCGCGCTAGCGTTTAGCGTGCGGTACAACTCGCGTAACGTTTTTCACACGCAAACACTAAAATTAGCATTTTCGCGCAAAAACGGTCGGCGACAGTGATAAGAGTTATCACGGCTTTGTGAATCAAGCCCATTATTTGCAAGGTCTTTCTCCATCTGCCTGACTTTGTTGCTGGGCTTCTTCTGTTGCCACGTTCTGTCACCGCACGGCATGCATAGGGGCAGATCTTCAACCACACACCAATCCCTCCCTATAAGCCATGTGCACATCTGCACATCAGGCAGCAAATAGAAAGGCTTGTTGCCCTGCAGTACCAAGGTGATTGGCTAGGGGTCGCAGCAATAGGGGTTGCAGAGGTTGCGACCGCATCGGGGCTCTTGGGCCAGAGGGGCCCCAAAGGGCCCTCCCTCAATTGCAGTATTAGCTCTCTATTTGTGCTCATAATAATCACTTCTATAGATACTTTGGATAGTGGTAATCATTAACAAACGGTTCCTCATCCCCTTCTTGCACCTCTGACACTGTAGTTGGCATTGGCAGATATTGGTGCGCCGTATCAATTGTTATGTATAAAGTGCTTGGGGGGCCCCCGTGTGAAACTCGCACCAGGGCCCATGGCTCCTTAGCCACGCCACTGGGTGCAGCCACTTGCTGCTGCACATGATTGGAGGAGTAGGAGAAATAGAAGAAGACCATCTAGTTACCAGCCTGTCCAGTGCCATGCACCACCCACTAATCCCCAGATGCTGTCCCCAGGAACAAACGTCCCCCTTGCCCTTCCCAGCTACATCTCAGATAAGTGGGTGGGCCAATGTTTTCAGGAGATGGGCACAAAGCATGGGAGCCAATTGTACGGCCACAGAGTTTGGTGGCTGGGACATATGGCAGCCCGCCTGGAACACTGGCTGTGACATATTTGTGTCTGGAATAAGGGACCCTAAATCTGGGACCTGTCCCATGTAAACTGGAACATCTGGTTAGGGCCTGTACACACTGAAAAAATGCATCGCAAGCGCGTGTAGTTTTAAAAACGCATTGTATGTAGTTTTACATTGTATTGTATGTAGTTTTAAAAACGCAGCGCAAGCGCAGCAGTGTGTACAGGCCCTTACTGTAGTTAAACTGGGGATTTTTTTTCACTTTACATACCCTTTAAGCCAGCTGTTACCCAATTTAAGTGCTACACAATTAAAAAAAATCAATTTTCAAAGCATGCTCTCTATAGCTTTTCTCTAGAAAATAGTAATTTTAAATACTGTAGAGATCTAACTTCTCAGCTCAGCTGTTGGACTTTCCACTTTGTAGTTGGAGGTGGGAAAACCCTTGTGCTGTAACATTATGGCCTGCGTGGCCTCTGCCCTCTGTCTCTATGTACAGTACCTGCCCGTTACACACTGTGCCAGCCTGCGCATTCATCAGCTGTCAGCCGATATTCTTGTTTGTTTGGAGGGTCATGTTATAACATTACTGAATATAATGTATTAGTGTCATTACGTCTGTTTAGTTACCACACCTAGCAACTAGCCATGGAAAAGCCTGTGAGCAGATGTACATTGCGAGACAAAGAGCAGCCGGCAAGGCAAAGTTTAAATGGCTCTGCTAGACCGTAACAGTTAATAATGGCGCACAGCGCCAGGGGAATACAAAGGGCGCCCCATAGACTTACATTATATAACGCTATTTAGCGTTATAAGGGTTAAAAAATGGCGCAGGTAGTTTTCCTTACACTTATAACGCTAAATAGCGTTATAAGTGTTCAAAAATGCAGCGGGGGTCGGGGGAGGAGAGAGTCAGCGGGACACTGGAGGGCATAGGCAGCGGGGAGGATGTGTGCAGAAGCATACGTTACCTTGTCCCGGGCCGCCGATCGCTCCTTCCCTCCGCTCCTTCACTTCTTCCATTCGTTTACTGTAGTCCTGCAGCCGGCCAATCACCATGTGGCTTCAGTCTCCGCATGCTGATTGGCCGGCTGCGGGACTACAGCAAACGAATGGAAGGAGCAGAGGGAAGGAGCGATCGCTGGCCCAGGATAAGGTAACGTATGCTTCTGCATACATCTGCTGCCTATACCCTCTAGTCTCCCGCTGCCTCTCTCCCCCAGCCCCCGCTGCCTATGCTAGCCCGCATGTTTATCATGGCGCACCGCTCTGCAATCATTAATGTAGCATAAAACGAAATTTACCGTTTTATTGTATTTACATTAAAACGGTAAATATCGTTTTATGATACATTTATCGGCAGAACGGTGCGCCATTTTTCTCCCTGCGCCATTTTCAGATGTACCCTAGACCGTAACCCTGCTAGACACACATGAACACTTGTGGGAGTTGTGCAGCGCAGGCAGAGTGTGTGTCGGGCCGTACTGCTTGTCTTCAGGGTGGGTGAAGGATAGCTCCTATTGTCTTCAGCCGCTCCACAAACAGCCATACACTTTGTGGTTTATAAAATAATCAGCAGCTTCTGGGGTTGGCTCACAGTTCAGATCAGAATATCCAGTAAACAAATATGTGAGTCATGTTATTTCTACTATACAGATAATAACAGAGGACATTCTAAAGAGCAACTCTGCACATAAAGGCCAGATGACGATATCTAATAAACTCTGGAATTAAAGCACTCAGCTCAGGCGTAAATGGATGCCCAGAAATTTGGACACCCAGAAATACGGATAGTAGAACATTTACCGATACGCTACTGTTCCAGTGCACATGACAATAGTAAAATATTCAATAAATTACAAAAAGCACCCTTCATTGGAAGAACTTCAACTCCCATAAGCCAAACGTAGTAAACCTTATTGAACAAATACTGATACATTAAAAAACAATAAAAAACGTAAAAAATTCTCCAATACACCCAGATTATAATCAATGCCCCTCCAGATTAAATGTATAAATAATGTTTGAATAAATATCAAGATCAAAGCTGACAATTAGTGATGCAATGATGTGATAAAAAAAATACTTAGCGTATACCTCTCTACTGAATCCTATATTTTCTATAGGGATTCAATAGAGTGATATACACTAAGTATTTTTTGATCACATCATTGCATCACCAATTGTCAACTTTGATATTGATATTTATTCAAACATTATTTATACATTAAGGGCTTGATTCATAAAAGCGTGATAATTATCACGCCTAAAAGCTTTGCACGTGCAAACTAGGTTGCTAAGTAGTTTGCACATTGCACTTAGCACCCTAGTTTGCACATGCAAACTACTTACCACCCTAGTTAGCACATGCAAACTACTTAGCACTCTAGTTTGCACATGCAAACTACTTAGCACCCTAGTTAGCACGTGCAACCTACTTAGCACCCTAGTTAGCACGTGCAAACTACTTAGCACCCTAGTGTGCACGTGCAAAGCCTTCAAATGAATGGAGCTTCACCTACAAAAGAGTATGTTAATGTAATTATGAATGGTGGGGACATTAACATGTGCGGTACTGTAAAGCGGTGCGCGCAAAGTCTTACGTGCGCCGCATAATGAAGTATATACAGTAATAATCAATGTTTTACATTGCGCTCGTGTGATCTGCACTGACTTTGCGTGCTAACTATGAATATCACGTGAAGTCAGTGCAGTTTATGGTACTTTGCACATAAAGCGCTTGCGCGCAAAACTTTACGCGTGCAAACTCTTACGCGCATGTTAGCACATGCAAAGTGGCTTTTCACTGGCGTGCTAACACTTTGCACGCTTTAGTGAATCAAGCCCTTAGTCTGGAGGTGCATTAATTATAATCTGTGGGTATTGGAGAATTTTTAACAAGTTTTTAATTGTTTTTTAATGTACTAGTATTTGTTCAATAAAGTTTACTACATTGTTTCATGGTTTATGGGAGTTGTAGTTCTTCTAATTAAGGGCACTTTTTGTAGTTTAAGTGTATGCTAATAGCCCTGGCTTTGGTATTTGATACCTTTTGTATTATTTCTTGATCTGCTTTTTTGATATGTTTTAGTTTTTTGATAGTAAAATATTGGTGATAAATAACGATATTTTACTACAGCTAAACATAACCCTATTCTCACACTGACCCTTCCCACTACCAATGCCTAACCTTAGCCCCATACCATGGCTAACCTTAACCCCCCATGGATAACTTTAAAGCATCTAAGGTATCATACTTACCTGGGGCTTCCTTAAGCCCCGCTAGTGCCGCTCATCCCCCGTTGTCTCTCCGCGTGGCTCCGATCCCCCACAATTCAGCCCGAAATCCTGGCCGAGTTGCGCTTCTTTGCGCATGTGTGGCCTGGACAGAAATAGAAAACAGGAGACTGATGTACTAGCCCTCAAAAGGGCTATTTGGGGTACTTTCAGCAAGTAGTCAGCGAGGAACAAGAACACAGGCCTAGCTAATGCTTTCCCTACCTATCTGAAGCAAGTCTGACCTTGCTCTCACTAACAGCAGCCAGCAGAGAATGAATTCAATATGGCCACCACAACTGCTTTTTAATAGGGGCGGGTAGGGGTCCAGGAGGGGGTGCTAGTTGATTGGCTGCCATGTGTCTGCTGACTGTGAGATAAGGGGTCGAAGTTTGGCTCCATGATGATGTATAAGGGGCGGGTTGAACACACCAAATGTTCACAATTTGCAGAGAATGCGGACAGCAGAAATTCACCGGGAACTGTCGGCTGGTGAACAGTTCAGGCCACCTCTATTTAACAAGCCCAGATAAAAAGCCACAGGACAGTCATGCATACAAATTATATTAAACCAAATGTTGGTTTAACCATGGTCCACAGAATGTTAACGTGTACCTGAAAACATAAAAATTGCCCCAAACCCAGAGATTTCAATAGATAGTGGTCAACCAGCAAAATTAACCATTGCCATGTGTATGGCCAAATATATAAATCAGTGGTATAATCGTCCTCGAGAAATCCACTTGATGATTTGCAAGTAGAAAACATGTAAGTTCATTGCACCCTGCCCGAGTGTCTATATAAGGTTCATCATCAGAATTAATCAGCACAATTGATTCAGCTGAATACTTAGCTGTCCAGGCTGATTTCATCATAGATGGATGATCAGTGCTCTATTCCAGGGTCCCTCCACAGCTGGGTATCCAAAAAGCCAGCGGGTTAAATCAGGGTGAAGATTAATTTTACAATGAGAAAATGTTGATTCAATAATTTATAGATAAGCATTGTAAAATAAAAGCATTTTTTAACATCAAGTTGCATTCAGTAAAGTTGCCCTACAGGCTAGATGCACACATAACATAACGTGAAAGGCTGTGTTTTATGTCATGTTTTATGTTAATGTTATGTGCGTTTTTACAGCTTTTTTGGTGCGTTTGCGATGCGTTTTTCAAGCATTTTGAAAGGCTTCTGTTATGTGTTTCTTTCTAGTACTGTATATGACTGCAGATAGGCCAACCTTTGACATCCAATTTTGGCTGTTAAGTGGGGGGTTGGGGGGTTAGTCTATCCGCATGTGACATACCGTGGGTCAGGGGCGTTTCTAGGTTCCTGGGAAATCCGGGGCACCCCTGGGCACCAAGAGGGCAAAAAAACGGCGTGGTCATGATGCAGGAAAGTGGGCGTGGTCACAGGTGGGGCCAAATGTACATAAACATAGCAGCGGTGTAACTTAAGTGTATTCAATAGGTAGTATTTCACATAAATAAGCCTCTCACCTGGCTTAGGACTTGTTTTCGGCTGACTGGCCTGTGTGCTGTACTCGGCTGGTGGTGCTGGGCTTGCTAGTGCTGATGCTGGGCTGCCTGGCTGGTGGTGATGCTGTGCCGGCCTGGCTTTGCTGGGTGCTGGGCCTGGAGCTTTGCTGGGTGATTTGCTGGGGGCTTTGCTGAGCAATTTGGTGCGGGCGTCACTGTGGTGAGGGCATTTTTGGGTGCTATGCTGGGCTGCGGGCTTTACTAGGCTTTGCTGAGCTTGGAGCTTTGCTTGTATGTACGATTTGCTGGGCTGGGGCCCGGAGGCTTTGCTAGGCTGAGGGGTTTGCTTTGCTGGGGGCTGTGCTTTGCTGAGCTTGGGCCCGAGGCTTTACCTTGCTGGGCTAGGGCCCTGGGGGCTTTGCTTTGCTGGGCTGAGACCCAGGGGCTTTGCTTTACTGGGACTGTGGGCTTTGCGTTGCTGGGGCTTTGCTAGGCTGGGCTATGGACTTTTCTTGTCTGGGGTCCAGGGGCTTTACCTTTGCAGGGGACTTTACTAGGCTGGGGATTGGGGTCTTTGCTTTGCTGGGGTCTTTGCTTTGCCGGCTTTGCTTCAGCATAGGTAGCTAGGTATAGATGCCTTCAGTATAGGTACCTAGGTTTGATGCCTTCAGTATAGATAGCAAGGTATAGGGGTCTTCAGTATATGTAGGTAGGTATGGGGTCCTCAGTATAGGTAGGTATCGGGCCTTCAGTATAGGTAGGTAGGTATGGGGCTTTTACTATAGGTAGGTAGGTATGGGGTCCTCCGTATAGGTAGGTAGGTATGGGGCTTTCAGTATAGGTAGGTATGGGGCCTTCAGTATAGGTAGGTAGGTATGAAGTTCTCAGTATAGGTATGTAGGTATGAAGTCCTCAGTATAGGTAGGTAGGTATGGGGCCTTAAGTATAGGTAGGTAGGTAGGTATGGGGCCTTCAGTATAGGTAGGTAGGTATGGAGTCCTCCTCCTCAGTATAGGTACTGTAGCTAGGTATGGGGGCTTCAGTATAGGTAGGTATGAGGCCTTCAGTATAGGTAGGTAGGTATGGGGCTTTCAGTATAGGTAGGTAGGTATGGGTCCTCAGTATATGAGGTATGGGTCCCCCCGCATGCCCCCCCGCTGGTCCCCCCAGACACCCCCCCCCCCTACTGGTCCCCCGCATGTTCTCCCTACTCATCTACAAGCAGAGGCTGCTTACCTATGCCTTGATTCCAGCGTGGAGCTCACAGCCGCAGACCTCTCTCTTCCTCCTGCTGTCTCCCTGATGCTCGGTTTCTGCTAATGACGTGATCAGCGTCATTAGCAGAAGCCGGTCACTAGGGGAACAGAGGAGGAAGAGAGAGGTCTGCGGCTGTGGTCTCCAGGTTCCACGCTGGAACTGAAGCAGAGGTAAGCAGCCGCTGTTTGTAGATGAGAGGGGGGACGTGTGGGGGAGCAGCGGGAGGGACATGCGGGGGACCAGCGGGGGGGGGGAGAAAAGTGCGATCTGAGGTCTGAGAGGAGCGCAGCTCATGGGGCACGGGGGCCATAATTGATCCGGGGCACCATGGCAACAGGTTTGGGGGCAGTGCACTGGATCAAACGGCCTAGAGACGCTACTGCCGTGGGTGACGTGAGGGGGCTCCTGCATGCAGCATGCACATTAGAGCATAATGCAGCATGTATTGCTACCTGTCCTAACTTTGGCATGCATTCTCTAGTATCCTGTTCTCCTTCTGAATGGCTGCTAGAGCACCAGGCTCACCATTGCACATAAAGGGGGTCTGGAGCTCTAGTGGAGCTCTAGTGGAGCTCTAGCGGCCAGTTAAAAAGCAGCACGGGACGCTAGAGGATGCAAGCCGGAGTGAGGACAGATAGCTATGCATGCTGAATCACACACCAATGTGCACTCTGCACTCACTGGGACCCACCAATGTGCACTCTGCACTCACTAGGACACACCAATGTGCACTTTGCATGGGGGTGACAGAGACACATCGGGTGGTTGGCCAAATGGCAGGTCATAGCTTTTGACCTATTTATAAAAGTGGGGTGGCCGGACGGCGTATCCATGGGAGAGCTGATCTGTGTTTATATACAGTCATTTATCACTTTTAGGGCTTGATTCACTAAACTGTGATAACTCAAATATCACACCTTATCAAAGATATCACACGTTATCAAAGTTAACACGACTTATCAGAGTAGCATATTGAGTGCTACGAACTTATGCCTGCTAATTGGCAATGGCACTCATCCTGCACTGAGCCCCTGTGGGTTTGTAGCGCTAGCTATGCTACTCTGATAAGGCGTGTTAACTTTAATAAGGTGGGATATCTTTGATAAGGTGTGATGTTTGAGTTATCACAGTTTAGTGAATCAAGCCCTTACTGTGCATTTATATATTGCTCACATGTTTTAAAGTCCTTATTGGAGTTTCTTCATCACTCATGATCATTGTAACTACACAAGGTGAGATATTGCATGGAGCCCCAGACCAATGGAGATTGGAGGTTATTTAGTGCAAATGCGTATCTAGAAGCGTGCAGGCATGGGCGCCATGCCTACCACCCCATCACCATGGTGCCGCAATTTCCTCCCGGGCCCCGCTGCCTCTATTAATCAGACCTCAGATCAGGGTGACCGGAGAGGCAGCGAGAGTCAGGGCAGGGTGCACGCTATCCGCAGGATGCATACACTTCAATGTGGAAGTAACGTCATTGGTCACTTCCGCATTGAAGTGTACAGGTCCAGCCAAGTAGCGTACGCCCTGCTCCTCCTCTCTTCACCTCTCCGCCTTTCCGATCTCCCTGATCTGAGGTCAGGGAGATCTGATCTGATCTGAGTAGCGCCCAGCAAACTCTTTAGCCTTGCAAAGCGCCCAGCAAAGCCCCCAGCCCTGCAAAGCACAATTTTATTGTTTGCCATAGGTGCCATATTACCCAGATATGCCTCTGTTTTAGTGTTTCTTCCATTTGCAAAATATTGCGGCAAACGTTGGTTGTCACCTTCTTATTAAGCCGTTTGTCCACTACAGTCTTGTGCAGGTCTTTAATCTTGTCCCTGACTTGATTGGAAAGCTCTGTGGTATTGGCCATGGTGGCTAGTTTTGAATCTGACAGGTGTCTTCTATGGCCAGGTATCTTTTATACACGTCCGTAACATGCTGGGATTAGAAGAACTCTCTTCCAGAGGGTGCTCCTTCTCTCAGCTCGCTACCTGCATACAGTGAAAACACTTGATGTTGATAAGTAATCAAATACTTCTTTAACAATGCACAAAAAGCTCTAACTTTGATTTATTTTTCCAGGCTTCTTTTGTTATTCTGTCTCTCACAGCACCAGTAAACCTACCACTACAATTATAGACCGTTCATGCTTAAGGTGTGTACACATGCCCAGTTGATGTCGGGGATTAGAGTTCCCTTGGTTGAAATCACTGGGCCGAGATGTACACAGGCGTGTCAGCTGTGTAGCTGATGATGCACTGTGTTGCTGTGTGTGTGTGGGGGGGGGGGGGGGAGACGAGGATGAAAGGATAATGAGCATTGCATGTGTGATGTCATGAGGGGGAGCACTGCACACAATGGGATCACTAAAGGGCTGGGCGCTAAATGTCTGAATGTTGACCTCATCCCCAAGCCAGAATAGAAAAAGAGTGGGTCTCAACCTGGATTTTAGGCCAATTGTCCAATTTTATTATGCAGAAACCACAGTGCAAAAGCACAACATTTTAACCTAGTGGTCTTTATCAAGTGCTTGATAGTCCTCATTCCCAAGGTCTTCCACAGACTTGATTATCAATGGCCATACGAGTAGAGTCAGGCTGAGTGCTAGAGGTCCGAATGTTGTCTTCATCCCCAAGGTCTTTGCACAGGTCTTCCTTATCCCCAAGGGGTATCGGCATCACTGGGGTTGAGTAGATCCGTCCAGCGGATCGCTTGCGGGTTGGGCTTTGGGTGCCAAACGCATGCCTACTTGTTGGCTGAGGCGGTCGTTATCAGCCAGGCATGTGTACGAGGCTTTATGGATGAGTGCTAGAGGACTGAATGTTGTCTTCATCCCCATGGTCTTCCACATGAGTAGAGTCAGGCTGGGCGCTAGAGGTCTGAATGTTGTCCTCATTCCCAAGGTCTTCCACAGACTTTTGATTATCAGTGGCCACATGAGTAGAGTCAGGCTGGGTGCTAGAGGTCTGAATGCTAGAGGTCTGAATGTTGTCCTCACCCCCCTTCCACAGGTCTTCATCATCCCCAATCAGCATCACTGGGGTTGAGTAGTTCCATCCAGCGGTTCGCTCGTGAGTTGAGAGTTGGGTGCCATACACACACCTGATTGTAGGCTGAGGCGGTTGTTGTCGGCCAAGCATGTGTACGAGGCTTTAGTCAGAGGCCAAACAAGCAAAAACAGCAGGGGATCAAGCACTGCTTCACCCTCTTTATAACAAGTACCATGGTTTTTAGTGGGAAGCCATTATTTAATTTCTTCATAATATGATTTATGATTTAAGCCGTTGTTGAAGCACAATGCTGGCGTAACCAACTAAAAACCCTCCCTTATTACATTTTAGGTGTTTTTTTTGATCTTGCGTTCCCTATATATAATTGGCGGACTGAAAAATGACTGATTGACACTTCTAAATTTCTGGAATGGACACATTCCTGACTAAGGACATTGACTGCTTTCATCTTCCGAAAGAAAACAAAAAGACACACACCTCTGAGTGACCTCACACTCTTTATCACTCTATGACAAAGCAGCAGTTACGATCCAGGTCACTTGTTGAATGTACCCGAGTCCTCCACCCATGCCACACCCGTGAAACGTATTTTGCTTAGAGTTGACTTTCTTCAGCTTTCTCATAGGATACACGGCAACTGTTTAACATTCCTGAACAGCACTTATTGCAAGACACACAAGCACGGCTTATAATGATAACTCTGTGAACATCTAACCTAATTTACAAAGAGCGGTCTGCAAATTATAGCATGACTAGACAATGCAACCACAATTTCAGGCGTATACCTTTGTGCCACACCTGTCAAAGACAAAACAAAATTCTGTTATCAGCTATACCTGTAGAAACGTGACTGGGCCTTCTGGAACTTGTATAGTTATGTATAGTAGAATTACATTGAAGGACGTGTATAGCAGAGGCTGGTAATATGACCAGGCATGCCTTTCCGGTGTATGAAATTTCAGGCAAAAAAGGTTTACTACACGGCTGTAAATTTTATACAATCGTGAAAACTAAAATTTAATTATTTTTGTATTTATTTCCAACTAAATCTAAAAGTGAACAATGCAAACTTATATATGTAAATATATACAGAGTACAAGCCACTTCCTCAACAGAACATCTGTTTCATAGGCCAAATGTGCTTGAGACTTCAATACAACTTGTATTTTGTCCTTGGTGGATTCAGCTGCTGGTCAGACTAATTAGGTGTGGCCATGTGACACACAAAGTAGGAAAAAGACAGATGCTTGACTACAATTCCCTGAATCCATGCATTACAGTAGAAACCTTATGTCTACGTGAGGAGGTGGGGCTATGTAGTTCACAGCAAGAATAGGTGGTGAGCAACAGGGATGCTCATCCGGATTCCGGATATCCGGGAAACCCGGATATCCAAACTTTTTTATGCTATCCGATTCGGATTCGGATTCCAGATTTAAAAAAAAATCCGGATAGCCAGGCATTTGTAGGATGGGTTGAAACCATCCTCTGCTAGGTGTACTTTGTTTTTTACACCTTGCTTCACCACATGGGCCAATCGGCGCCCTTAGACCCTTAAGAAAAAGTGTCATTAGGGCCTTGCTGTAACATAGATTGTAGTGTAACTATTTCAACTAATGTACCCTTCCTAAACTTGAAGATTGTATACAAATGTAAGCAGAGTGGTGCAGTGGAAGTGTGCTGGGCCCATAACCCAGAGGTTGATGGATCGAAACCATCCTCTGCTAGGCATGATTTCATTTTTGCACCTCGCTTTGGGCAAAATGGTTTCCATAGCCCTGTAAGAGAAAATGTAATAAGGACCCTGCCATAACATACAGTGGGTTGCAAAAGTATTCGGCCCCCTTGAAGTTTTCCACATTTTGTCATATCACTGCCACAAACATGCATCAATTTTATTGGAATTCCACATAAAAGACCAACACAAAGTGGTGTACACATGAAAAGTGAAATGAAAATCATACATGATTCCAAACATTTTTTACAAATAAATAATTGCAAAGTGGTGTGTGCATAATTATTCGGCCCCTTTGATCTGAGTGCAGTCAGTTGCCTATAGACATTGCCTGATTAGTGCTAATGGCTAAATAGAGTGCACCTGTGTGTAATCTAATGTCAGTACAAATACAGCTGCTCTGTGAGGGCCTCAGAGGTTGTCTAAGAGAATATTGGGAGCAACAACACTGTGAAGTCCAAAGAACACACAAGACAGGTCAGGGATCAAGTTATTGAGAAATTTAAAGCAGGCTTAGGCTACAAAAAGATTTCCAAAGCCTTGAACATCCCACAGAGCACTGTTCAAGCGATCATACAGAAACGGAAGGAGTATGGCACAACTGTAAACCTACCAAGACAAGGCCATCCACCTAAACTCACCGAACAAGGAGAGCGCTGATCAGAAATGCAGTCAAGAGGCCCATGGTGACTCTGGGCGAGCTGCAGAGATCTACAGCTCAGGTGGGAGACTCTGTCCATAGGACAACTATTAGTCATGCACTGTACAAAGTTGGCCGTTATGGAAGAGTGGCAAGAAGAAAGGCATTGTTAACAGAAAGCATAAGAAGTTCCGTTTGCAGTTTGCCACACGCCATGTGGGGGACACAGCAAACATGTGGAAGAAGGTGCTCTGGTCAGATGAGACCAAAATTGAACTTTTTGGCCAAAATGCATAACGCTATGTGTGGCGGAAAACTAACACCTCACATCACTCTGAACACACCATCCCCACTGTCAAATATGGTGGTGGCAGCATCATGCTCGGGGGGTGCATCTCTTCAGCAGGGACAGGGAAGCTGGTCAGAGTTGATGGGAAGATGGATGGAGCCAAATACAGGGCAAACTTGGAAGAAAACCTCTTGGAGACTGCAAAAGACTTGAGACTGGGGCGGAGGTTCACCTTCCAGCAGGACAATGACCCTAAACATAAAGCCAGGGCAACAATGGAATGGTTTAAAACAAAACATATTTATGTGTTGGAATGGCCCAGTCAAAGTCCAGATCTAAATCCAATAGAGAATCTGTGGCAAGATCTGAAAACTGCTGTTTACAAACGCTGTCCATCTAATCTGACTGAGCTGGAGCTGTTTTGCAAAGAAGAATGGGCAAGGATTTCAGTCTCTAGATGTGCAAAGCTGGTGGAGACATACCTTAAAAGACTGGCAGCTGTAATTGCAGCAAAAGGTGGTTCTACAAAGTATTGACTAATAATTACGCACACCCCACTTTGCAGTTATTTATTTGTAAAAAATGTTTGGAATGATGTATGATTTTCGATCCACTTCTCACATGTACACCACTTTGTATTGGTCTGTCATGTGGAATTCCAATAAAATTGATGCATGTTTGTGGCAGTAATGTGACAAAATGTGGAAAACTTCAAGGGGGCCGAATACTTTTGCAACCCACTGTAGATATTACGGTAGCTAAGACTACTCCTGGGCCTTTTTTGTAGTTGAAGAGATGAGTGAACTGTGACACCACACTTAAAAAAAGAAAAAAAAACTGCAAACAGAGAAGCTTCCCTGTATTGGAGCATTGGATTTGGTAAAGTCTTAAGCCAATGTGTTGTAAGACACAAGTAAGCTTTAGGTTAGCAGGAATGGTTGCATGGCCACCTAGCTGTTCATCTTTCCCAGGCCAGCTAGGCTTGCTTCAGCCTGTAGTGTTGGTGGTATAGTGGTGAACATAGCTGCCCTCCAAGCAGTTGGCCTGAGTTCGAATTCCTGGCCAATGTATGTGAGCTTGCTTTTGACATCCTACAAATCCCTGGAAAACAAGACAAAACAAGGGAGGAGGAGGAGGGAGAGATTGTTAAAATGAATAGGCAAGAGAGGTCCTAAGCCTGTATGGAAAGGTATAAGGCAAACACATGTACACACAACATGCAGAAGGAGATGTCAGGCACGGCGGCACTAGAGCGAGCAGTGAGTAGGAGACCCACAGTGCTGGAGTCTGGCTGGGAGGTGAGAGAAGTCTCCCTTTCAACTTGTCCTGTACTCTACATTAAATCCAATCCAATAGCGCTCCTGGCACCAGTGATTGATAATGATCCAACTGCCGATATGCTCTTTTTGCAATACACCTGATAAGAAAATGCTCACTCACAGCCAGCAATCTGCCATTTTATATGGTCTACAAAAAGCCAGTCAGCCAATCAAGTGTAATGATATACACCCATGTCTGCAGTACCAAATCTAGCAGGAATTGCATAAGTTCAGCAAAATTCAGGTGAGAGGTTTCAGTGGGACATACCGTAATCGTACACTATGTCACCAGCAGGGGGGCAATAAGAGAGTATACCTGCATATGGTGCCCCCTGCTGGCGAAATAGTCTACGATTATGTCCGACCGAAGCCTCTCACCAGAATGTTGCTGAACTTATGCAATTCCCGCTAGGTTTGGTACTGCAGACACGGATGCATACCATTACACTTGATTGGCTGACAAGCTGCTTGTGGACTACATAAAATGGCAGATTGCTGGCTGGGAGTAAGCATTTGCTTCTCGTGTGTATTACATTCAGCATTTATATAGAAGCAGTGTGAGTTAATCCCATGTCGGTGGGAGTACCGGCGCTCAGCTGCACTCCACCTCTTGGTGTCAAATGGGGATTTGGGAGTCCCGGGCTGAGGCCGAGTCTGGGGCCCCCGTCATTTGTGGCAAAGCTCTCTTTGCCAAGCAAACCATAGATTAAAACACAGACACACAGCATATCATATTGCAGACATAACTTCAAATACTTTAAGAATGTAAGCAGAAATCTGCCACCAGGGATTGGGGGTCAACGGCTCCTCAAATAAAAACAAGCTTTCTTGTGTTAATCCTCAAAGCACTAACACCAATGTACGTACATCACAATTTCTAGCATGTAAACATATATCACCCAGGCTCCACCCTACTGGCCTCGTCAGACATCTGACGCCCTTGATTAGTGCCCCTTTTCTCACTGCCAGAACCTGGAGCTGACGTCATTCTGACAGAATCAATGGGCCATTCATATCGGTGGGACATTCGTATCTTGAGCTTTTGTAAATTGAGGACACCTTGTATATACACAGATTGGACAAGGGTTTTGCCAAAAGGTGTGTACACACACGCAAAGATTGTCATCCACATAGATTGAGACTCAAACCATTCAGCTACAGATTGGGACCGAGTGTCATACATATGTGTTGAGAGGCTATAGTTCCTGTTGCTATGGAAGAGGGGAGTAAGGATCACAGCGTGACTTATGACAGAGCAGCTTCCAGCAGGAGGGGTGAAGAGGGGAACAATGTGTTCAGGTGTCACTGTTGGTCAAGATTAAGCATCATTGTTGCCAATGATCCGGCATGCAGAATCTTTATGTGTCAGGGCTACAAGCAGGGGCATAACTAGAACTCACTGCCCCCCACCCCCATAGGTGCCAAATAATTGTAATGGAGCAGCGTTTCACCATAAAATAATCCTAATGCAGCAATGTTTACCAGAAGTTAATCATAAAGTGGGCAGCTTTTCACTATAAATGAATCATAAAGTGGGCAGCATTTCACCATAAAATAATCGTAAAGTGGGCAGCATTTTACCATAAAATAATTGTAAAGTGGGCAGCATTTCACCATAAAATAATCGTAAAGTGGGCCGCAGTCACCAGAAAATCGTAATGTGGGCAGCACTCACTAGAAAATCGTAATGTGGGCAGCAGTCACCAGAAAATCGCAATGTGGGCAGCATGCACCAGAAAATCGCAATATGGGCAGCATTCACCAGAAAATCACGCGACCGTTAACGCGCAAAAAAATTGTGTTAGCGTGATAACCGTTATCACGTGAACTTTTGCGCGAAGCACTATTCACAGCGTGCCAACAGTTAGCACCGTTTTGTGAATCAAGCCCTAAAGGCCCATACTCACGAGTGACATTTGTCGCCGCAACACGCGGCGCGCGCGTGTTGCGGCGACAGGTCGCCCGTGAGTATGGGCCACCGCACACGCGCGCACCCCGAACTGTCGCCCGTCGCTCATGTCGCCAGGCGATTGAAACTTTCAATCGCATGGCGACAGTCGCCGCTGCCCCCCCGCCGCAACTGTCGCTAGTCCGCGTGAGTACGCGGACTAGCGACAGCAACCTCCATGTAGGTACATGGAGCTTCCGGCGGGGGGAGGAGGAACGTCAGCGACAGCTTCCGCCTTGCCGCTGGTCCCTCTTCCGCGTGTGTACGCGGAGGGACCTGGCGAGAAGCTGTCGCCGGCCTGTCGCCCACACGCTCACGTGTGCTGGCGACAGGCCACATTTCTCGCCCGTGAGTATGGGCCTTTATTAAGGCTCGATTCACAAAAGGGTGCCAACTCAGTTAGCACACCTAAAAGCTTTCGGCGTGCTAACTAGGGTGCTAAGCAGTTAGCACGCCCAAAGCTTTTATTGATCGCGTGAAAAGTTTAGCGGTGCATGCAAAACCACAACATTGCCCCTGGTGCGCCAGAAACTGCGCACCATGCAACGTTTTGGGCGCAACTGGTGCGACAGTTTAGGCGCATCCTGTGCGACGTTTTGGTCGCACTCGGTGTGAAGTTTTGCGCGCACCGCTAAACTTTGCACATGGTAACTTAGTGTGCGAAACTTTGTGCGTCCTAAAGGGCTTTAGGCGTGCTAAGGGGCTTTTAGGCGTGCCAACTAAGTTAGCACCCTTTTGTGAATCAAACCCTTAGTGTGCTAGTTTCCTAGCTTTACTATGGTTAGAAAACACTGGAGAACATCGAAGAACATAAGTGACACAGCAAATTAAATTTTTTTGAAAAATTGTCTACTCTTAGGTGACATAGATTCAAATCTTTCTCTTTAGAAGACTTTATGAAGGTTAGTGAATTAGCTGTTGTGGTACTGTAGTTATGCGGATCTGTAGCATTCTTTCCTTTTTATTTCTTTTTAAGGAAAATTTTAATCCAAGATGTGTTAAAGATAAGTTTTTGCTACAATTTTTGTAAAAAAGCTTACAAGCTTCGGTTAGTACATAGGATACCTGGCAGACCGGCTGTTGAATGAGCAGTTGCTGCTTGCTAAAGGCCTGACCCCGCTAACACAGTTGTGTCTGCTTTTCAGTTACACATCAATGTTACAGATGCTGAAAAGCGGACACAACTACTTTAGTGTGCTCAGGCCTCAGTGTGTCCACGCCATGCGTAATTACAACAGTCCTTTAGTTATACACAACACATTATTTACTGTTCTCTAACCTTAGTATATCAAGTCATGTACCCATAAGGAAGGATAATGCCATGCCAGCAGGCAACCAAAGGATGAAAAAGTCAGCATCGTGTAGGTTCTCATACAGTGGTTTTCAAAAGTATTACACATTTTGTCATATTACTGCCACAAACATGAATTAATTTTATTGGAATTCCACGTGAAAGACCAATACACGTGAGAAATGGAACGAAAATCATAAATGATTCCAAACATTTAAAGAAAAAATAACTGCAAAGTGGGGTGTGCGTAATTATTCAGCCCCCTGAGTCAATACTTTGTAGAACCACCTTTTGCTGCAATTACAGCTGCCAGTCTTTTAGGGTATGTCTCCACCAGCTTTGCACATCTAGAGACTGAAATCCTTGCCCATTCTTCTTTGCAAAACAGCTCCAGCTCAGTCAGATTAGATGGACAGCGTTTGTGAACAGCAGTTTACAGATCTTGCCACAGATTCTCGATTGGATTTAGATCTGGACTTTGGATTTGTTTTGTTTTAAACCATTCCATTGTTGCCCTGGCTTTATGTTTAGGGTCG